>NW_026897911.1:0-40039 GCF_033153095.1 Gastrolobium bilobum | reverse complement strand
CGGGGCGTTACATTTTATGGTATCAAAGCAGTTTCGTCGGGAATAACTGTTAGCTATTGTTGAGTATGCTTAGTGTTTGATGCTTTCTAATGCTCAGCCAGAACCTGTTTTGGCTGCTCTTGTGAGGCCCAGAAGTGGCCGTGGGGCAACGGGCGTACCGCCTGATCCCGTGGCTGAAGCTCTTGCAGCCGTTCAGAGAGAGTTGGCTGCTAGCAGGCAAGCCAATGAAAATTTGTTAAAGACAAATGAAGACTCGCGGACTACTATGGCCGCGATGATGACCGAGTTGAGGACGTTGAGGGGTCCTAGGCCCGTGAACCGGCAACCCACTCCTCCTCCTCACACTGCTACGCCTTCTCCACCTCCTTCACAGGAAGAGGGTGTAGCGGGTAACAATGAAGGTGAGGCTAGCCACCATTCTGATAGTCATAGCCATCACATTGAGGTCCGTCAACCACGTGTTGAGCGTGTTGACGAGCATGAAGCTGAAGAAAGAAGATTGATGGCTTTCCGAAAACACAAACCTCCTTCTTTTAAGGGAGGTTATGAGCCAATGGCGGCTGCGAAATGGCTCCAAGCTATGGAGAAGATATTCAGGGTGATGAGATGCCCTGATGCAATGAAGTTGGCCTACTCTGTTTATATGCTGGAAGAGGAAGCGGAAGATTGGTGGACCAATACCGTGCAGCCATTAGAAGCTGAAGGCCGGGAAATCACCTGGCGGTTGTTCGAGACGTTGTTCTTGGATAACTACTTCCCTAGGGAGGCTAGGGAACAGAAACAGAATGAGTATAACGATCTCAAGCAAGGGTCGATGACAATTGACCAATATTTCGCCAAGTTCAATGAATTGGTGAAATATGCTAACTATAGGAGAGCCTTACCCATTCCGGCCGAGATGACCTCTAAATTTCAATGGGGTCTAAATGAGAAGATGTCTCGAAAGATGTCAAATTGTGACATCCGAGAGTTTAGTAGATTCGTGAACCAATGCCGGAAGGTGGAAGAAGTTTATGGTGTGCCGAAAAGTAAGAAGTCTTCCGAGGCACAAGCATCTGGTGCTAGTGGAGCAATTGGCTCTACTTCAGAAAAGGGTAAGAAGATGGATGACAGGAATATTAAAGAAAGATTACAAGCTAAACAATCTGAGGAAAAGTTTAAGAGAAGCGGGAGTCAACAGAGTTGGGACAATGAAAGACCTCTGTGCCCCAGTGTGACAACTGTGGGAGGCATCACAAGGGCGTTTGTTTGATGGGTCAAAACGTATGTTTCAAGTGTGCTAGACCTGGTCACTATGCGAGGGATTGTCCCCAGATCGTGGGACGAGTTGCTCATGTGCAAGTAGTCTCTGATCTTCCAGCAGCGGCACATGTTAGCACTTCGACCCAACCCCAGCTAGAGAGGTTCCCACGCTTGACGGGAGGTATGACGCATGTAGATTAATATGACATGCATAGTTTATTGAGGTTGGAGCCACACATGCTTAGACTGTGGACTCAATTATGATTGTGTGACTCGTTATGTCTAGTAATTAAAGACTAGACTATGTATTGATTGCTAAAAGATGGTAAATTGTATGCAATGACCTTTCCATGGATGTAGTGGTATTACCTCCATGAGGATAGTATCCTATGAGATAGAGAATTCTCATGAAAGGCCCAGATTGAGGGGAACTTCCCTTGGAGTTAGCCTTCGGGACCTCCTTGTGGTCAGATACCTAAGAGAAACAGCCCATAGCGGATCTCTCTTGGAAGTTCCATTAGATGAGATTTTGTATGAGGTTATTAGTAGGACCGCAGAAGGTCAAGGTTAAATATCAAGTGAATAGGTATGACCCTTGAGGAAAATGAAAGATAAAAGTGCTTGAACATAATAGTATCACCTAATTATAAAACATAGATTGAATCATGAATGAAACATTTCATCTTATGATAAGATGATGAGGAAAAGAGGAACTGATTAATAGGGTAACTTCGGGAACACAAGAAGAGTTCTCCGATAAATCCATAGATGATTGAATGAGTGGTTTTGTCGATTTTGAGGACAAAATCGTTAAAAAGGTGGGGTGAATATAATATCCCAAACTTAAGCATTTAATTGATTAATTTTAATTAAATAATTAAGCATGTTTTAGTGAGTAAAATTAAGTAAAAGACTTAATTAAATGAATCTGAGTCACTTAGAGTTAAAAAGTGTACTCAGTGAAAATTAAGGGGTATAAATGGGTACTGGCGAAAGTACCCAAAATATAAAAATAAAAATAGTAATATTCCTAGAATAATATTCCAGACTTTTGGGTAAAGTTTGGTAATTAATGGAGTTGAATAGATAGATGAACCAATACCCACTTGATTCCACTTAACTAATGTTAAGTGACTTAAAAGAAAAAAAGAACCCAAAACCCTCCCCATTCCCGTCGCCAGAAAGAAGAAGAAGAAGGAGGAGAAGAAGAAGAAGAGGGAGAGAGAGAGAGAGAACCCTAGAACCTTGAGTTCTTCACCATTTTGGGTGATTCAAAAGCCTAAACTACTCCAAATCTTCCCCTCATCACTAATCCTAGCTTGGTTCTTAGTGGGGAGTGTTGTGTTGTGAGATATCCTCCTCCAAAAATTCGGCCCATTGGAGAAATTGAGGTGTTTGAGAGTTTCTACCTCCATGGAAGCTTGAGGAACACTCATTCCTCTATTGTGTGATCATTGGTGGTAAGTTTCCACTCTCTTTCACATGATTCTTGGAGATTTGCATGAGTTTAGGGTTAATGAATAGTGTTTTAGGGTTTTTATGAAATGTTGAGTAGATTGGCTATGTTCAAGGAAGAATGAGGCTTAGAGTATGTTGTGAAAAATGCTAGGAATGACATTTAATCGGTAGAAATGAGTTTATAGTGTTATTTTAGTATGCTTTGATGTTTGGAGAAATCTAGGCTTGGAACTATGGATTTCCTTGCATTGTTAGCATTGTTTGATTGTATTCCTTGTGTTGATAGGATTGAGGCAAGAGGACCAAGTGGAGTGACCAACCCTTGGGGTTGTGTGCAATTGAGGAAAGCTCAAAGAGCAAGGTAAACCTTTGGACCTTGTGGTTGATCCCATTGAGTGTTCCACCATACTCCGTTGAGGAGAAATGGTTTATGAGATGTGATATGTAATTATGATAGTGATTGTATGCTCATGCATTGATTCATGCATTGATACATGTTATGATTGATTGATGATTATTGGTTGATGTTTGATTGTTTAAGAGTAATTGAGGAATGATTATAGAAGTAGCAATAATGAATGAGGTAATGGTTGAGGATGATTGGTAGGAACTTCCCTTGGAAACAGCCCTATGTGGATCTCCATGTGGTTAGAGCCTAAGAGGAACAGCCCTATGTGGATCCCTCTTGGAGGTTCCTAGATTGAGGAAAGGACTTCCCTTGGAAACAGCCCTATGTGGATCTCCATGTGGTTAGAGCCTAAGAGGAACAGCCCTATGTGGATCCCTCTTGGAGGTTCCTAGATTGAGGAAAGGACTTCCCTTGGAAACAGCCCTAGGTGGATCTCCATGTGGTAAGAGCCTAAGAGAAACAGCCCTTTGAGGATCTCTCTTGGAATAGATTGAGGAAAGGACTTCCCTTGGAAACAGCCCTATGTGGATCTCCATGTGGTAAGAGCCTAAGAGAAACAGCCCATAGTGGATCTCTCTTGGAAGTCCATGTGATGCTTGTGGATAAGAATGTGTTAAGCTATTATGATTATGTGTACATCAAAGTGAACCTTAGGGTGGAGTGATCTCCAAGGACCTCTGGTTTACTGTGATATATTCGTATATCTCACCCCGTGTTGTGGGGCATCATTTCAGATACTGATAGAGGTGAGGTTGATCGAGGCAAGAAGCATGAGTAGACTGTACCTGATAGCTGGACATGTTGAGTTGCATGCCATTTAGCATTGCTATATGCATATTTTGATGTCATATGATGTATTTTGGAGGACTTAGTGCATGATCATTGTAGTAGTAATGGGTATCTGATACATGGTTACTTGCTTTGATCATGTTCATTTTGTAGCTAAGTCCTTTGGCATGTATATGAGATTTGTAATTAAGACATGATGTAATATTGTAAGTAATGAAGATATTTGTGTATGATGATTACTGTAAGTTAAATGCATGAATGTATTTTTATGTATTGGATATGTTGAGCTGGAAAGTCAATTAGGTACCTTGTGCTAAGTTGGGAAACGTTGAGAAAACAAAGGTTATGCTGCCCAATTTCTGTTAAATCAATGATGAGAGGATGAGAGTCAAGCAATGATATAGGGATATCACAAGCTTGTTAAATAGGTTGTAAAATGTGTAGGATTGATTCCCCAAGAAAGATGCATGAAAAATATGAGTATAGGAAATTGCCCAGAAGAGGGGGCTTAAGCCTGCAAATGGAGGCTTAAGCCTGCTCAGGGGGCTTAAGCGCCCATGAGGGGGCTTAAGCGCCCTGATGCACCTGTGAAGACCAAAAGCTTTCTGCCGCATGGGGCTTTAGCGCCCAAAATGGGGGCTTAAGCGCCCAGGTAGCGCGCTTAAGCGCCCTGGAGCGAGCTTAAGCGCCCTTGGTGGCTAAAAAATGTAAATTCCCACTGTCTGTGGGCGCTTAAGCGCCCTGGAGCGAGCTTAAGCGCCCTACCCGCGTAGTTTTTCAGCATACACCTGAGTTAGTAAAATTGTCATAACTTGAGCTACAGAGCTCCAAATGAGGAGCAGTTTGAAACCACTTATAGCTAACGAAGAGATCTACAATATAGTAGAAATTGTGAAATAAATAGGAAGTAAATTAATGGTTTATAAATGGAATAAGAACATGATGTTAAGCTTAATTTATCTGATTCCGCAAGGTAATATGGTTATGATCACGCAATTGGCTATTTTAAATTCGGCGTCGTTTTAAAAAGAAAAACTTATCTGGATTTTAATTGAGCCAATGTGATTGTAACTGCGCTTAATATCATAATGCGATGTTAACAAACCGGTTCTAGAACGGGGCGTTACATTAGTCCCCGTGTGTGATCCACCATGCCCCTTGGGAGTAGTGGTTGGAGGTGAATGTTAATAATGTATTATAACATGTTCATGCATATATGTATGTATAGTGGGTTCATAGGATGTACCATGTCTCTGGCCAGTAGACTATTGCCTTCGGGCGTTACGAACTTCCACTATATAGATCTCTATGAGGGAGTTCCAATTGACCTAGGGTCATGGAGTGTCATCTGTTGAGGAACACTCTAGAAATGTCTCGGGTGTATATGGATAGAGGATGTCTTGGTTGATGTTCTGGAAACACTTCCTTGGATGAGAACCCGTAGGCTATATGCTAAGGCCAATAGGCCGGATGTTGCGTGGCTTTGGCATAGACCATTCCAGTTTCATCGTATTTTTACTCCCTATGCATCCCTACTTCATTAAATCCCTTGCTTTATCCCTCTTTGGTTGTTGTAGTATATTATTGATTTACATCTGAGTGAGCCATGGGCGGAGTAATCTCTAGAACCTCTGGGTTACTGAGATATATTCGTATATCTCACCCTGTGATGGGGCATTATTTTAGGTAGCAGCAATGAGACTAGAGCCGTGGGCAAGAGGCCCATAGGATAAGCATTGGATATTTATGCACCTTTTTGCATTTTGGGGCCTTTGTGGCATAGGCTAGACTTAGGGCATGAACATTGTATGTTGATTTAGAATTATGCATATTGTCATCTTTGTTTATGCCATATTTTGTCTAAGTTTAGTTGATGATTTACCATGTTTTATTTTGAGGATTATTACGTTGTACATTGGAGAATTTATTTGTATTATGTTTACATTGGAGAATTGTAATTTGTAAATATTGAACCTTGTGTAATATTGAAGCATGATGTATGATGAAAGTGCAATAGGCCTATTCTAGGATATGATTTATGTTTAATGTGAAGAATGCATGTAAATGGATCAATGTGATTGAAATAAGTTTAAGTTTGATAAAGTAAGCAAGAATGTACATATTGAAGTAATTAATACAAACTGTTGTGGGTTGTAAGAGCACCAAGGCATTGCTGGTCCTTGAGTGCCACCACCCTTGTCTATTAGGTACCATTTGAGAATAATAACACACTTTTGATAAAGTGAGATAGGTTGAATAAACAAAGGAGATGCCGTCGAATTTTCTATAAAATGGCAGATTTTGGATGAACTTTGGGAGAGTATATCTCCCTCCACAGAAGTGCAATAGGGACGTGTCATATACTATTTTGAAGATTGAGATGTCAACTATATTGTGTCATAATTTGGTAGCATTGGAGTTTCACACAAACCTGTAGAGGCGTTGGAGTACAGACTGTTCTGGACATCTTACTGCAGGGGCTGTTGGGAGACCGATTTTGGAAAATTTATTTCTCCCTCAATTCTTGGTCAAATTAGGTCCATGATATGTCAAAATGAATCTTTAGGTGTCTAGTTTAATGTGTAAAACTTTGAGAGCAATTGGTGTAGTTTTTTGTCCATAATCGCTGAAAGAGTAGAGGCTGTTTGATGTCCTGTTTGAGGTTGACTGGCAGCTTTTCTTGTCCAACTTCAAACGGCGATAAACGGAGCAAACAAAAACTTTATAGAGAGTGTGATAGCTTGTTGAAAAGATAATTAAGTCTACAATAACATACTAAAAGATAAGAGGTTCGTAGCATGCAGATTTTCTGCAGTGTTCAGATTACTGAACCATGTTAAGTTATGTAAAAATCGTAAATGTGAGAATTATGTTAAGTGAGTTTATGGGAACCCCTTAGTGACTTGAGAGAAGCATTATATGATATTTAGGAATTATTTATAATTATTTCGCGTTTATATTTCAGCTATGATCACATCTTTTACTCATTACGCTTTATTATTGTTTTAAATGTTCGCGTAATGAAAAGGAAAAAAGTTTACTCGCATTTTTACCAATGAACTGATGTGATTGTAACTGAGCTTAATATCATAATCAATGTTAACAATATCGATGTACAACGGGAGTTACAGTTACTATGGGCCCTTCCAAATTCTTGCTCGCATTGGTTTGGTTTCTTACAAGCTCTCTTTACCCTCTTCCTCCCGTATACACCATGTCTTTCATATGTCATTGCTCAAACCTTTTTATAGAGACCCCGACACTCCCAACGAGTTGGCCCTTCCAGAACCTGATCTTGAGAACATTAGGGACATGGTTTGTCCTGAAGCAGTGAGGGATGATACAAACTCAACTGCCAATGTTCCAACACCTCGCTCACGTAAGCCACCATCTTACCTGTCAAACTAAGTGCAAGGAATATACAACAAGAGAAGTTAAAAACCAGCCTGACCTTCAGTTATTTTTAGTAGACTGAATGCATGTCCATATCTTAAACTGCATTCTTGTATTTAATTGTTTAGTTTTTGTTTTCTGCAGTGTCAATTATTAAATTTCAGTTTTATGTAATTAGTGGAAAGTCAGTTTTAGTTTTCTGTAATTTCTGGAAAGAAACCGCTCATTGTAATTTGTATTTAATGTTATTATTATTTGAATGAAAACCATCAGAATTATTATCCCAGTTTAGCCTTTTTACTATAAAGATCTCCATCACCTTCACTTTAATTTAGTGGCTATACTAAGGAAGATTCCAAGGAATCACTAATTTAGTAAAATGTTTAATACGAGTGTTTTATAAATGCAAGGATTATTGTAAATGATATTAAAATGTAAAAAAAGTTCTCATATTTTTAAATTAACTGTTGTGATTGTAACTGCGCTTACTATCATAATTGATGATAACATAATTGTTGTTCAATATTGTTAACACATTCTTTTTAATTCTTTAATACAACTTAAGATTCATTTTAGCAATACTTTCTCCATGGGAACGATAATCTAGGCATTAAAACTCCCTTTTATTACTTGATGTGTGCACTTGCGCAAATGGATCATCATTTTGGGAATGAATGATGTAACACCATGTTTGCAGCCGGTTAGTTAACATACATATGGTATAATAACGCGTCACAAATTATGAATTAAGCAGAAGACTTAACATAATTACCTTTAATTATTGTAAAAAGGGGGATAAACTTTTTATTTTATCCTAATACTACTCTGATTACATTACTTTAATGAATTAACGCATTTACTATCATTCCCTGCATTGCCACGTACCAAAACCTAGTTCCAATTATTGTAATCTGTACAGTCTTATACCTGTCCAAACTTCTTGAACGCTCTACCTATGTCTATTTTATTCATACTGAACAGAATCCTACGGACAACATAACGGTTGTATTTCGGATAAATCCAAATTCCTGTAGTACAGAAAAACTAGACAACACATAAATCAACATTATCAAACTTAGAATTCATCTATGAATTCACACAGAATTTGGCTCAGTGCCAATCCTGAACATAATTAAACCTACGAATCTTAAACTTACAACAGATAAACACACATATCTGAAATACCTCGTATAATGAACTATGGCTTAAAGCCAATACACAAATACTATGGCTTAAAGCCAAATTCATAACTTCAATAAAATTAGTCAAAACAAAGGCTAAACATACCTCTCAAAATGATAACAACTCACAACATGCATGGGTACTACACATGCCTCAAAATAAGTATATACAATATACACACAAGACTCAAAATAAAAAATCCAACCCCAACTCTAGCCACTATGCACATGCTTCTTGCCTTGAGATGACGGATCAACAACTACTGGAATACCTGAAATATATCCCAACAACACCGGGTGAGAAATAAATCTCATAAACTCTGGATTTCTGGAGAGGTCTCCACCCATGAGTTCACTTTCTACATGAAAAGTCAGATATATATTATAGCATATATCATACAAGCACCAAATAATATCAGATCACTTGTCTATACAGATAACTCCGAGACCTGAGTCCCTAAAGAGCAACCAGAGCCAACTAGTCCAGATGAACTCATGGCCTATCTGATATGTTCATTATACAAGAACCAATATATCACAACTCATTTTACATCAAATCATGTTATCACCTATATGAATGCAACTACACTATATATCCAACTATCACAAAACACAAATATACAAATATACCTCCAAGATCATGAAATCTTGGTAGAACAAACAAAGAGGGAGAATCTTCCTAAACCAAGAGCTTATCTTTTGTAGCTCCTAGCAAGTTCACTTGTACCACAAGTAACTAAGTCAAATCCTCCGAACACTGATCAGGAATCATTGTATCTCCTGATTCACACTTGTACCCAGATATACATCAGATTTGACATACACACAACAACTTGTAACATAAGATTCACATCTTGTCCAATTCCACATCACACTCTTAATAATTCATTCTCAACAATTCATGCCTATACTACAAGTCAGACCTAAACTTTTACACCTGACATTAAGTTAAACCTACATTTAAACACCATCAATTAGAAACTTAATCATTCAGACTTACTTA
This sequence comes from Gastrolobium bilobum, assembly GCF_033153095.1. Taxonomy (NCBI): domain Eukaryota; kingdom Viridiplantae; phylum Streptophyta; class Magnoliopsida; order Fabales; family Fabaceae; genus Gastrolobium; species Gastrolobium bilobum. The sequence goes on along the minus strand of NW_026897911.1, from coordinate 30,564 downwards.
AACACCTTTCATTTAAGTTAGGATTTAATTATCAATAACTTCAATTCCAACCATATAGAACCCTACATTGTCGAACCTTAACCAACATATTCACACACATTTTCATGTTTTTCATTCATTATTCTTTGCACCACTTTATCATTTAATCATACATCAAAACATACACTTACACTTAGACTCTCAAATCATTGTTTACATACCTTTAAGTGTCAATTTACATTCACACATACAAACACTTATACAAACCACTCCAATACATTTCATTGTATATAAAATGCACTCAACACCATTTAAAATGAATTAAACATCATTGATACCCTATCAATCCAATAAAATCGAATGATACATAGTTTAATTTCATGAATTTCATACCTTCAAACTTTAATCCAATGACTTTAAACCCTCAAGTAATCATTAAATTCATGCTTCACATACTCACTTAATCAAACAACATAAAAACCCTAATTTAACTACACATGGCCAAATTATATACATAGTTAAAGGCTTATGAAATTCATTAAGTTTCCATCACTTGAATCATTAATAAATCAACACAAAATCCTAATTTCATATTCATTATAACATAAACACTAGTCTTCACCATTTGATCATACATGACCGAATTCATGTTCTTGAAATTAGGTTAACTAATTGACATTTCTTAACATACAATCTATTAATTCAACTTTCAATCATCAATTAGTCATCAAACAACATCAATCACACGTAAACATCATCAAACACCATGAAACCCTAATTAACCTAGTGATGGCCAAACCATACTCTTTAGGATTAGGTTATCATCTTTCATTTCTTTATGCATTCATGATTTTGTCTTTAATTTACATGATTAATCAACCAATTTCCAAAACAAAACCACTTCAAACTCCATCATCAAAATACATAGAAACTCATGGTAAACACAAGAACACATAGCTTCATAAATCTTCATCCAATCAACCAAATTAACATCAATTACCTTGTATAGCTTCCTTTAGGTAAATAAAGGCTTTTCCAACATAAAAATCAAGGAAAAACTCATCCAAAACACCATGGGACAGCAACTATATAAGGGCTTTAGGAGAAAATATCTCACTCAAAATAAAGCTAGAAGGTCTATGGTTTTAGGGATTTTGCTCACAAGCTCACAAGGAATCTTTCTCATATTGAAACTTTCTTAAAATAATGGCTATAAATCAAGTTCTCTCAAGCTCTCTCACTCACCATAGCTCACGGCCAAAAAAGGAGGAAGAAGAAGAGAAAATGTTCTTGAAATGATAAAAGGATGACCACTTGTACTCTTGTAAATTTTCCAAGATTTAAAGTGTAAGTTTCTTTAACTTTTTCACTTTTTCACTTAGATATTTTTATCACACTTTAAGTTAATTTCCAAGAGAAGACTCTCACTTATCCCATCAGCCAAGCATGCGTCAAGATGCATCCAAGAAGCATACAAACCGATTTGGTCTTGTAAAAGTCACATAGCACACAAATTTTGACTTTTTCAAAGTATAAAGTAACTTGATTCCTATTGGTTCTCACTTTACACTTGAAAGACACTTCCTTAGAATTATTTCATGCATAGGTGGCATGGAATATGAAGACCAAAACAAAGAAGAATTATCTTGCACACAAAAGAAAACATAACAGACAATTGTTGACTTTTTAAAGTTTATGTAACTTAGTTTCTATTGGTTGTTACTTTACATGTAATACCTTTGAAAATTGACCAACCAATCATAGAATAGCATGATTACACATAGGATATAGCAAACAAAGCAAAATAATCATCTTTGACCAAGAATTAAACCTAGTTGTAAAGTGAAAGCTTACTTTTAACTTAGTTGACTTTGTAGTTAATCAATCTTTGACCTAATTCTTTAAATTATTCTACACATCATTTAATTAAATTATACACACATATAACCCTTAAAATTCATCAAAGAATTTAACTAGACTGTCAAAATTCAGTTTAGACCTAGTTTGTAAAATTACCCAAATACTCATGTTACCACAATTTTTGCATTTATGTCTCTAAACACAACTTATGTTCTTTTTTAGGTCCTAATTGACTTGTTAGGCATAAATGTATCCTCACATTCACTATCATGATAATTTCATGATTCAACTGTTAGAATTCTCTTAACAGTCACAAAATTCACACATTACCCCACTTAACTCTCAATCTTACCCCAAGTCAACAAAGGTTGCTTCTACAAACTTCACCACCAAGAGAAAGCAACCTCTGCAGTACCTTATCTAAAGACCACCCACAAGGACTAGTGAAAAAAGCTTGCCGCCTCACCACTTGCAAGCTGATCATCTCTCCGCATCTCTCCACCAATCTGGATATCTCACTACTATAAATATGAATGTGTTAACCCAAAGGTACACATCTTCTCCTACATGAATAAACCTACTTGAATCAAATCTGACTTTACCGTTGGAGTGTCTTGGAGATACATCATTCATCTTGTTCCAGTGAAGACCCATGGATTAAAGTTGCATCAAACTACTTGTGTAGAGGAAGATCACATGGTCAGCCCAGATAAAAATGGATCTGATCAAATAGTTTCATGGAAAGTTGTAGCCTTTTCCCATTTTAGCGTGTATTGCAATTTGGGCATGTGGGAAATATAACTAACTTTAGGCTTCGTCTTTATAAATAATGATAAAAAAAAAAAAAAAATAACTAAACAAATGTATCTAACCTGTTAAGAGATATAAGTGGGATAAATGCGTTATTGGTTCTAAATTTGCCAAAAAATAAATTTTATCCCTTAGAAATATGCTATAAAATTGAATGATTTAAAAGAAGAATAATAATATTGACAATAACAATAAACAAATAATTTTCTTAATTATTAAATTTTAAAAAAAATAAAAGAAATATCTTTATTCATAAAGGGGTAGCTAAGTCGTGAGGGCTTGTTAACCTTATAATATTCGGGTCATTTTAATTGTGACTGTTTGATGATCCAAAACTTATTAAATTTATTTTTCTAAAAAAATATATAATAACATTAAAATTAATTTATCAATAAGGAGAGATTTATATATGACGGCCTATTGATTTTGTAATCTTTGGGATCATTTTAGCTATTGATAGTTCCATGATAAGGATTTATTTAAGATATAAAAATATTAAAATTAACTTATCGAAAAGGGTTGGCTTAGCCATAACGGCTTGTTAGCTCTATGGCCTATACTTAGAATTATTGCAGCCATAACAACTTGATGATTCAAAGTGTCCAAACTTAATAATGAATCTATTATAATAACTAATCTAAATTATTAAGAAATTGGGGTAGCTTTGAATTTTCTATTACCCCAAGAGATATGTTGGAGCAAAATTTTCTTTGCCATGCTAAAATATAATTTTTTTTAATTATTTTATGGGTTTAAAGTTTCTAAAGTTAATTTAGATAACTTTATCTAATATTCACTAAAATATACACAAAAAAGTGTGTAGGACTTATATTTTTTTTATCTCTCTTTTCTTCACATGGGTCCACATGACTCCCTATATTTTTTTGTATTATTTTGATGAATATTAGATACAATTATATAAAATAACTTTAGAAACTTTAAACCCTTATTTTATTTTTGTCTTTGGGATGAACAAATATTTTTAAGGTTTATAAATAAGTTACACAAATTAACTTAAGGTAACCATTTTATAATGAATGTATTTGGGGTGTAGTGGAATTAAATTTTCACTCTTTCTAATCATAATTAAGCTCCCGAACCTTGATCTGAATTATTTAAAGACCAGTTTATAAAGTAAAAGGATTTATTCCAATTTTTATAACTCAGAAAAATTGGTGGCGACATTTGTTAACATAACTTTTTTGGGTCGTTAAATGCAGGCCGTCCAATATTTGGAACACATTTTTCAGTATGTGGGTAGTATAAATGTAAATAAACCATGAATATGAATGTAATGATGTACCAAAAATAGAACATGAAAATTAGAACCAAAAATACTAAATCAGAACTGAGAACATGTTGGTCTAACTAAACCCCAAAACTAGTTCATGAGAATTGTCCAAAACTACAACTCGCCAAGTCATTATAAAAAATATTTTGCTCGTACAATTGCCCTACGTGAAATCTCATAGAATAAGTTTGGTACAAGAGAAATTTTTTGGTATCCAGGAATCACGATTACTGGGAATATACTAAAAATTGAGTTTACTCGGAATGTTACGAAAAAGGTGTTTAGTTCACCAAAATATTACCGGAAATATTGGGTAAAGATTACTGATTCCATGTTTAGTTTAGAACGAAATATAATTTGGAATATGAGGTTATTTTACAAAAATAACCCCAAACTATTTTTACTATTGTAATTGATAGATTGGGTCTAGGTTTTGATGTGTGTTGGGATATTTTTGTCTCAAAAATTATTGTTGTGTTTTCCTTTTACTTGGAATTCTGAATTACCATATTATTTTTGGTAATCTGAATAGTGACTTTTCTTTGTAAATCAAATTACCAGTAAACCTTGGATATCCAAGAACTAGTTTTTGTTACTTCTACCAAACATGGTACTTGACGTTTACTAAAGAAGATTTACAAGTAATCTTTTCAATACCCTTGTACCAAACACACCGCAAGTGTGAAGAGGAGAGCATAATAACAAGATTATTGTGTCTTTTGAGTTCCAACAGTAAGTAATAAAAATTCTATCATCTAGACAACCATTAGTGATAAAGTTTTTGAGGCCCAGTTACGAATATAGTTTTTAGGCCCATTGTCTTGGTTTCTATTTTGTTTTTTATATAAATAAATAAAAATATAACATTTTCTTTTCCATTTTTTTTTTTGCCATCAAATGAAACAGAAATGAAAAATTATACTTACAGGATTCAGGGGTTTACTGAAGCATAAGTAAAGCGATCAATACCCATTTTTATGTCTCACTCTTCTTGATAAGAGTGATCCTATCAACATTTGTGAACATATACCAAGAGAAAAATAGACAAAATTTACACATACGATCCATTCCTGGAGCAATACGTTAGAATGCCACATGTACAAGTAAAAAAAATAAAAAAAATTAAAAAGGGAAGAAGAAAAAGAGGTTGCAAGCTGCATGACAGCATCAGGCATTTTTTCTGTGCATGATTTCCCCATGGATAAGAGGACATAATTCACTGGACCTGTATATGTCCTCCTTGGTCCCAAAGAATTGAAGAACTTAAATGAGACCGTACAAATATATAATCAGAAAGATCATCTATGCTTTGGCTGTAGCATATACAAGAAAATGCCACCTGCAACTGAAACATTGAGTGACTCATATTCTCCAGCCATTGCAATGCTCACGAGCTCACAGGCCTGCAGGGATTTTTCTGAAAGGCCACTACCCTCACTGCCTAAAACTAAGCACAATGGTGTATCTGATATGGAATCACAGAAGCTTGGAGAAAGCAAACAAACTGGCTTGACCAATCCTTCATGCTCTGGATGCCCAGCAAGCATCTTCATTCTGAATTCTTCTTTGAGAGACATCAGATGATTCCAACTGCCAGAAACTACAGGGAGCTGAAAAGAGGCGCCTCGGCTAGCTCGGAGAGCTTTCTCATTGAATGGATCACAGCAGCCAGGAAGAAGAAAAACTCCATCCTGTCCCACAATAGTCATTAGTTCATGCTTTCTGATAAAAATTAAAACTAGAAATTAAGGAGTACTTTCCATATTTAATTATAGGGGTTTGCATCTATCATGTCACATGACACAAAAAAGTTTCTTACACACAACATTGTGTGGAGCCCGCACTTTTTGAAGCAAAAAAAAAAAAAAAAACTAAGGTACGCAAAACGAATCTCTATAACATTACACAATCACTTTTCTTACAACATATCTCTTATAAAACCCTTAATTATATTTCACAATTTGTTTCTAATAGGAACAAGGTACTTTGTTAAAAAAAAATAGAGGTAAACCCAATTACGAATATTAGAATCAAAATCAAGGTTCATCACTCTCACTCACAAAACAAGAAAGCAAAACATAAAACACTGCAAAGCTTTGAGGGTCTGCAAACCTCCCAACCCAAAAGCCTCAAAACTCACTCAATGAATGACCGGATGTCCTCTTCCCTACATTTTCCTCTCTTTTATCTTTGCTGCTAACCCTTTCCCTTTTCTTCTCATTCTCCTACGCACGTAGGTTACAACCCAAATCCCTCTTCTGCTCTTTTCTCATAGGAGTGCACAACAATACTGGCCCCAAAAGGATGGACTTTGTCCTCAAGGTAGAGGTCTGGGTAAGTGCCTTGTAACGACTGAAAGGAGTTCTACCAGGTTCCTTTGCTTGAAGCACAACAGTTAAGTGATAATTGAAGCATAATGGTTTCCACATTGCTTGAGTTCTACCAAGGTCTCATTGCTTGAAGCATAATGACTGCATTCCTAGTTTCTTGCAAACCTCATTTGTTCCTCAATCTTCCAATCCAACAACTGACTAACTGTATCTCCCAGGTCAACAAATAAAAAGTTGTGGAGTATGCTGCTAACTGACAATTGCATTGTCTTTGCTTCATTTGTTCCCTTCTTTGGCAAATAGTTTTCACACATTAGGTAGGGCCACCGCGTCTCCAATCATCCTTTTCAAAAAGTTTAGAAGTGTTTAACATGTCATCCTTTTGTATTAATGAATTATACCAATGATGAATTCTCCTGCCACCAACAATCATTCTAGTGGTGACTTTGTCCCTGTCCCTGATACAGGCTTACCCCTATCTTTATCCCAAATACAGTCTGGCCCCCATCTCTAGTCCCTAACTTAACCTGGCCTAATCTCCATCCCCATCCCTAATCCTAGATGCAGTCTATCTTCATCTCCAGTCCCAGATGCATTCAACCCCCAATGCTAAACAATGTTGCTTGCCACTACAATATACTTTTTACTTATTTTCTTTTAGTATGTTTAATTGTAACAAGCTTAAAGCTTGGTAAGATTTCTCCGGAGTGAGAATTAGAATATCCATGAAATATTTCAAAATATCCGTTATGGTATCTCAAAATATTTAGAATGTCTTAGATGATCTTTCAGGAATGCTTTCCATATTTCTTTATATTTCACGATTCATTTCCTTAGTTGATTAATATTAAGAGCCTAGTACTAGTATAAGTATAATTATTTCTCATTGACAGACCCATTTACTGAGACATGCTACAAGGAAAGGGATGGGAAGTAGAAGGATAAACAAACAAGGCTAAGGAAGACAAATAGAAAATAAAGGGAATATTCATGTTGTTAAATCTAAAGCATAATTGAATGCTAACTTGGCAAGGAATAGAGGGAGGTGGAAATTCAGTTAGGGACAAATGAGAATATAAGAGGAAAAAATAGATAGTACAAGGCAGGCATTAATTGAGAGGAAAAGAGAGCTTGGGCTAGAGGTTCTGTACATCTACATAACTCTGGATTTATCTTTAGATTTCTGCATTTTTTCTATCCTGGAGCTGGTCTCCATTATTATAATCAGTAAAATTCCTATCAATTGGTATAAGAGCTCCTTGTCCAAGAACCATGGATGGTAAGTACCCAAAGAATGGAGGTGTTGGAGGAGAGACTACATGGGTGGGATCTTCTTTCGAGGCTCAATCATGTTAATGTTAGTGAAGCAACAATTATATTTGCATTGTGGCCAAAAATGCCACAAAAAACATAGCACTAGAGGGAGATCCAATGGCAATTATTCTGCTTCAAACAAAACTAGATCGATATGCTTCAAGCAATTAGACTCGGATGGAAGTTTCTCTCACACTTCGCGCAGGACCTGACCTCTTCATTTACCTTGAGGACAAAGCAAATCCTGTTGGGGGAATAATGATAGACCCCTTTAGTGAGGCATATGCTGCAGGGAAAGGGATGTGAAAATAGAACGATAAACACACAAGATTGAGGAGGACAGAGTAGGAAATAAAGGGAATACTAATGTTGTATGTCTAGAACATAACTAAATGTTGAGCTACCAAGGAATAGTGGGAGGTGGGAATTTGTTTAGGGAAAAATGAGACTAAAAGAGGGAAGGAAAGGTAGTGCAAGGCAGGCATGAGTTGAGAGGAAAGGGAATGAGTTTTAGCTAGAGGTTCTGTAATCTACAGAACTCTAGATTTACTTTTAATCTCTGTATTTTTTTTGTTCTTGTAAGGAGCTGGTCTCCATTATTATAATCAGTAATAATCAGTTACTATCAGTTAGTATTTCATATCATATTATTATACCAAAGAGAATATTATTTATGGTCTCTTTTATCCCTCTTTTCCTCCTTGTCTACCTAAATTCCTATAATTTCAACATAGTTCTCAAGCCAAAGATAATACAAGAAGACAATTTTGTTCGATGATTAAATTATAAAACACGAATTATGAAGACATACAGTTCCCAGAACAAGGGAACAAGGGAATATATAGTGTACATCATTGTTCCACTTTTATAGAGGAAGTTCTCATCGAGGAAGAAAATGAAGTTGTAGATTTATTTCCTTTGACTGTTAATGCCACTGGATGATTACATGACCTATTTATAAGAATGATGAATAGAGAGAGTAACCTTCTACATGTTTGTTTGAAGAGTAAAACTGTAAAACTTCAAAGAAAATGCAGTCCATCAACAACTGGTTAAAACCAGTCAATACTCAACAAATAACAAGAGCAAGTATATATGAGGCTACTCTTAGATGAGAGGATATGCTCCCAAACAGTAAAGCTGGTTGAACTAACATAGGAATAAGATTGCATATATAACAAAAAGGTCAGAATAGCAAGCACCTAGGAACAAAATAATGATAACAGGAGAACAATGCCCATGTCCCCCACACGCAAGGAAGGAGGATAATTCCTTACCCATCTGAAGGCCACAGCTGATCTGAGCAACGTACCAAGGTTACCAGGATCCTGCAGTGAACGATTCTAAAAAATCAGTAATGCCACAAGAAATTTCTGAAACCTACAAGTTTTTATGGTGTTTGCACTTCATCAACATATATTTCCTATATACTATATGTAAGATGAGGAGAAGCCGTGGGGCCTGGGAGGTGAATTTTGTACTTCTGAGGAGCATGAACTTGGGCATTTTAATTTTACATTTTACCATGAGAATATAGGCTATAGAACACTTGTCAAAATTCTGCGAACTGCTTGTCTCAAGATTGGACAGCCTAGCATAACTCTATTAATTTTTTTTATGAGAACTCGGTAATGAAATTTAATCATAAGAGGTTTCCAATAATAATTACTTTAGCAAAAAGGGCCCCACATTAAACAGAAGCTCACAAAATGATTTCATAGAATATTCAACAACATAGACCAAACAAAAGTCAAATTACGAATTTGGCTCCACCTTTCAAAAGTGAAATGCACATAAACCATATCAGACGGAGAAAATTACAAGACCCAGATGGATAAATCAAGAAGGGGCATTACGTGTCACCTGAATCCCATCAAGGACTAAAATTCGATGTACAAATGGAAACCACTCCAGGCAGTTTTTCTTATCGCCATCTACATTGAAAAATCTGGCTGGAATTTTCACAAGGGCAATGGCATCAATAGAGTCAGAGGATTCCAGCCCTGAAAGTTTTCTCATCACTATGGAGCTCACACGCACAATAGAAGCAGTGTATTTATCCAACTCATAGGGAATTTCAACTTTATCAGGAAGAATTAAACAATCCATTATAACACTTTCATCTTGCAATGACTCTTGAAACCTGCAGATCTCTCTGAAAATAACAATTTTCTGTCATCCATCCATGTAGTTTTCCTCCATAATTTTAGTCGTACATATCATTTGTTCTTTAAAAAAGTTAAGTCTATGCTAACTAGCTAAAATTGTTCTTTAAGCTATTAGATGAAGACACATAATAATTTATATTACGTCTCTAATACGCTCCCTCATGCAAGAGCACTTTGGGCTTGAACTGTCGATAATACACAAGCTCATATACCTTGTATTGAAATTTAACTTTTTATTAGAAGAATGAAGGCACCAAGGATCGAACTCTAGACAATTGGTCCTAGAGACTCTAATACCATATCATAAAACCAATTATCACAAAAGCTTAAACCGTTAGGTGAAGACTTTGATATTGCATCTCTAACATGAGTTAAGCCATACACTACTAGAAATTGTAATTTTATGCGTATTGATGTGATAAGGGATACTAAAATGGAGACAAGGACACAAACAATTACAATATGGCCAGGAAAAAAATAATTTCAGGATATTTTTTTATCCGGGTTACTTTGAGGGTTTGAACCTAAGGCTTCCATTTAGATAAACTTCATATTAATGTACAACTATTTAAGCTTACTTAGGACATCTAACTTGAAGCTTAGTAACCGTTCTTAGCTAGAATTCCAAACCTCCCATAATTTAAAAGAAAAATAAATAAATAGTAAACTACAAGCATGACAGGGATAAGGGAAAAAAGAAACACAGGCAGCAGATTCTATCCATAATCAATAGAAAGAAAAAAAAATTAAATTAAAGCTCATTCTTTTAAAGAACAGAACTGAAAACAAACTTTCAGACTTACTATTTCGACAAACAATCCTTAAAGATAAAGTCAATCATTAAAAATCACAAATGCATGAACTATAAGGCCATGAGAGATAATAACTAAAAATATCAAGGACCACAATCATAAAATTAATCCAACCACCCAATTAACAACAAAATCTGAAATAACTCGCTTCAAAAGTCACACAATACTTTAACCAAAACCCATGAATTTTTTCTTTTAAAATATTCGAAATTTGAAGGCAGTATAACTGAAAAGCAAATATTTTCACAACCAAAAAACAATTTTCTTAAAAAAAAAATTAAAAATCACAAAAAGGGTCACCGCCAAACTACCTTAACCCACCAAACAAACAACCTAGTAAAAGAAAATTCAAACAAAAGCATAGAAGAATCCATGAGACCTGATAGGTGTAGCACCCACAAGAAGAGCAGAACCATGAGAGCGGCGATAAGAAGAGCTGTTGCGGAGCTTGACGCAGTGCTTCACAAATGGGTTTGAAGCACTAGTTATCAGTTTCGATTTTCCATCACCTGTTACATCGTGAGAGGTTCGTTGTTCTTGTGGGTGGCTTTTTTGTTGTGGTGAAGTAACTGAAAGCAATGGCTGAAAAGACCATCTTTTCTGAGTTTGAGAGCAGAAAATGGAAGCACAGTGAGGGTTGCTGCTGCATTGCATTTTTGTTCGTTCCTTCTTCTTCCTCTGCTGGCGATGGCTATGCTATGCTATTTCAGCATAAGCTATGAAAATTTTGGTGAAAGGATTGGAGATCGAAGTCGATATTGATTTTAGCACGTGATATATTTCACCAAATTTAACGATTTGTAAGAAATTATACCAAAAAAAACTATTTTTTAAGAAATAAAATCCTTTCGTGATGCGAAAATGGGTGTTTTTTTATAGTCAAAATTACTGATTTCTGAAAAAAAATTAAGATACTATTTTTTCTTAAAAGTATATTTTAGAAATTAATTTAAACGTAAAATATCTCTTGTTTTTAGAAGGAAAAAATCATTTAAACAATAACGCATAAAATGTCCTATTTTTTTTTAAAAAGTCTTGCACGAGGATATACGTAGTGGTTGAGGACATACGTAGTGGTCCACGACCATTAGTCCCCCTAGAGAGGAGAGAAAGAGGGATTTGGGAATTTATTTCCCTTGTTCGGATGTTTGGTAAGTGAAAAAAATTTATTTTTATGGGAAAGTGACGTTGGATTTCTTACCTTCCTGTGTTTTGTGCAAAGAAGTTCAAAATATTTCCTAGGAAAATTACAATCCTAGGATTCTGATTTATACTCACAAATCTCAACCAGATTCATCCAACATATGTTATTTTGAAAAAGAATACCATCCAACCCAGAATATCATCCGATGGGAAATTTTGTTATTTGAGTAAAGTTCATTTTGAGTCCTTAACAAAAAATATAATTCTCGCTTTCGTCCCTCCCAAAAAAAAAATTACTCATATTAGTTCTTTTCTAAGGACTAAATTGGGTCTTCATTAAATTTATGAAAAATCACATTTTCAAAGAATTAGAATTCTAAAAAGACCAAAAGTTGACTCTTTCACATTTTCACATTTTCAAAATCACATTTTTGTTAAGGACCGAAAAGCAGTTTTACTCGTTATTTTTTTTGGGACAAAATTATCCTCGTATATTCTTCTTCGTTCTTCTTCTTTTGACCCCTTTCTTATCTGCTTTCTTCTTCTTCACCCTTTCCGATCTACTTATTATGGAATAATCCCTGAATAGAGCTAACCCCAAACTACATAGCTCTAGTTCATTTCAATCACGCATGACCTGTGGATTACATAAATTGATCATGTGCTATACTCATTAATCGTTATGTAATTATGTTATCTACCGAAGCCATCAGGTACATAAGTTGTCTAAATTCTTAACTGGATTTCCATTATTTTTAGGTATATATAGGGAAAAACACTTCTCTTATTAGTGGAGAAGTGTTTTCTCTTATCACAAACTAAGAAAAAAAAAAATCATAGCTTTTTGTTTTTATTAGAGGGTGGGTCTCACAATTAAAATATGTGTCTGTTTGCTGGAGAATAACTTCTCCTACAATAGAATATATATATATTGTATTCGTAATTTCGATCTAGGTTTAGGTCTCCTTATGTTATTTTTTAAGAATCGAACATTTTATTTTGAGATTCAAATAATTACTTTTAATCACACACCCGTTAATTAGATTTCTATTATTTATTAGCTGCTTTATTCTTTTTATTTTTTTACACGTGGAGAGCATAAGCCATTATTTATTTATTTTTCTGATTCAGAAGTAAAAAAGTAAGATCCTAGAAAATTTGGATGAAATTGCTTTTACTGAAAAAAAGTCGATCCGGTGGAATTTGTTATGGATCTGACATAAAGACCTACATTATAGAAGATCCAAAAAAGGCAAACAATTAAAAGATAAATTAAGAAAAGATTTTTTAATTATACTAATTCTAGTTCGACAATAATAAATTAAGTATTGAACTCCCAAAAGTCCACCAAAGGTTCATAATTCTACTACCCACATATAAACTCTTTATAAATAGAAGATAAAGCCTAAAAATACGCAATGTTGAATTCTATCTCTCTTAGTTAACTGTTATTGTGCACACACTTCACGCCTTGTCTATGCCGTCTATTATAATACATAGTAATTTGCTTGCTTCCCTTTGAGGTATTTCACCCATAAATACTTGCGAGAGAACACAGATCCAATATTGATTAACCGATCACAAATTGAACATCTCGATCCATCATCATTGAACAAAATTAGTTTTAAAAACTCAGCATGAATTACCATGTGTTTTTTTTATTTTTTTTATTTACTGGTAAAATATTTTGATCTTCAGCTCCTAACCTTTGCTTCCACGTTTTTGTTTTCTTATGTTGGTTAAGCCAAGCAATTGGACCCGTAATTTCTGGAATCGTTTTGTAATTTTGTGTGTCTATTTGTTTTTACCCTTTTGCTTTCATGGTTCCAACTTCTAACTTTGCCATGTGTCTTTATCTTTACCAGTAATGGATGAAAAAATTTCAATCTTTGTTTTTACTTTTCCAAAATTCTTTCAGGGCAGTAAGACAATGAGAAAGATGAAAGTCGCAGGGTTATTTTTGTAAAATAACTTTCCATTCCCAACAATATTTTACAATCAACCAAACATAACATCAATAAAATTGATCCAATATTTTCGGGAATATTTTGGCCTACTAAACAGCTTTTTGATAACATTATCAGAAAATTCACGTTCCCACCATATTCTTGGGAATCGTGATTCCTGAATAAAAAAAAATTCTCATCTACCAAATGCCCCCTTAAGGTTAACTTTATTCTCTTATTTGATATATAGTTATGCTTTGTTTTGCTTCACAATCGATGTGCAAACTTTCATACAAGATCTTCTTACAATGATAAGTACATAACATATTTGCATTTCTCAATGATTTTCATGATATGCATTTACAAATATATGTGTTCGAATTAAGAAAGATCGATGTTAATGTTGGATCTAGCGACATATGATCTCTTTGAGGGAGATGACATTAGGTACCAAATCAAGAACTTGTGAAAGTTTTGTGGATCATTTTATGACAGAATATATGGTGACAAGTTCCTAATTTTTGTGACAGAATCTTTCCTCGAATGTGATAGGTTTTAAGCAACAATGTCAAGCATAATTTAATGTATACAACAAAGTGTAACTCCTAATTTTTAGGTCTAGTTTAGTTTATTTTATAATACCTAATTTTTATGCCAAGATTAGTACATAGTTATTCCTTTCAAATATTGAAGATTTGAAGTTGACTACAGTCCCTTATTTGATATATACGCATTGTTTGCTTTGCTCCAAATTTGACACACAAACTGTTATACAACATCCTCTTAGAATGACAAATACATAACATACTTGTATGTCTCAATGATTTTCATGACATACATCAAGAAACAAAGGTGGTAAGTCCAAGAGAGATTGCTGTTAATGTTGGATTTGGTGACACGCGATCTCAATGAGGGAGATGACCATATATGGTGGTAGATCAATAATTTGAGCAAGTTTGTGGCTCATTTCGTGGCATAATATTTGGTGACAAGTTCCTAATTTTATGGCAAAATCTTTCCTCGTGACAGATTCTGAGCAACAATAACAAACATAATTTATTATATACAACAACATGTAACTGCAAACTTTTAGGTCTAGTTTAGTGTACATTCTATGCCAAAGATTTGTGCATAGTTCTTTCTTTAAATATTGACGATTTAAGGTTGACTGCAATCCCTTATTTGATATATACTTATGTTTTGCTTTGCTTCAAGATTTACATACAAACTGTCATTGGATCTTGTGGCATGCGATCTCTATGAGGCGGTGACCAGAGGTGGTCGCTAATCAAGAACTTGAAACAAGTTTTGCTGCTTATTTTGTAGCAGAATTGTAACACCCGACCGCTTCAAAAATCAAAGACTATCCCCACACACTAACACGAGACTTTTCAGCATGTTTTATCCTCACTCACATACTTCCTGGGAAAACTTCCCAGGATGTCACTCATCCCAAAATTGCTCCAAGTCAAGCACGCTTAAATATGGAGTTATTCCGTTATGGGCTATCAAAAAGTATATGCATCTTGTTAGTATAGGTAGTACCAATTAAATCCTATAAGTTATTCCCAACTGTACCTTCCCATACCAGCACAGTCTCTATAATCCCTCTATTTCGGGTGTTGATTCGATTCATTTATGTGTCCCCAGCTGCAAGATTTGGCATGAGCCGCTCATTGTTCGTTCCCTTTCGCACCGGCGATCACTCCTTGCCCTTGCCAGCACTTGGGATGTTACATGGCCACCAACTTCCACTTGGTTCGTCCTTGAATCACACCGTACTGGAAGAGAGGCCCTTATCTAATACCACTTGTAACGCCCGACCGCTTCAAGAATCAATGACTATCCCCACACATTAACACGAGACTTTTCTGAAAGTAAAATGGCCTTGAAGGCCGTAGCATGTGAGAGGGAAAAACAAAATTTTTCATATGCGGAATTACACATGCAATCAAGAATCATGCTTTATGGCATGTGATGTTACCTTTGTTTGTGAGTTCAAAACTCTAAGACGATCAGTGTTAGGTTTGAAGGGTTCAAACTCTCTAACGTTGATCCACACCACCCACGTCAAGATGCAAGAATGCTTTCTTGAAAGCCACCAATTGACCACCACAGAGAGGTTTGCTATGCGCTCAATAGGTGAAGAAGGAGGCTAGGTATATGTGTTTAGAAGAGTGAAGTCTTCAGCATGAAAACTTCACAAGAGTGGGAATGGTATATAGAAGAATTGGCTAGGTTCTTTTGAAAACCCTTAAGGAGGAACTCACCAACTAGGCGCACAAGAGAGGGAGAGAATTAGTGTATCAAATCAGAATTTTTACTTTACTTATAATGAAAGTGGCGCACAAGTGAGTGAGACAAAGGTGGAGTTGTTGCAATTCAAAAATCCCAACAACCTCCCCTTTGAATCCTCGTAAGACTAGGTCTTTATCTAGTCAAAATTCTGAACCAATGGTCATCATATGACCACCAATTCATGTGCCCCTATTCAGCCCAAAAAGGGTCCAGATACATTTGAGCTGTTGCATTCAAGCTTGAACTAACTAGCTCACTGATTCTCTCAACAACCAAATCTGATTGGAACTTGTTGGTTTGACAAGATGACAATCATCTCCCACCAAAATGGCGCCCCAAATCAGCCCTTGGAGATCTCCATAGATCTTCTCTTGATACAAGGGATTTGTTCCAACAAGATCTCATCTTATCCTTTTGTTATGAAACAACTTTTCATAGCCAATTCAAATTCGAATTCAAACATTTAAATTCAAAGATTTAAATTCTAAATTCAAATTCAAATTTCAAATTCAAATTAAAATTTCAAATTCAAAATTCAAATTTCAAATTTCAAATTCAAATTTCAAATTTCAAATTCAAAATTCAAATTTCAAAATTCAAATTTCAAATTTCAAATCTCAAATTCAAAATTCAAAATTTAAATATTTGATAATTAATTTAACTAATTAAATTAATTAGTAATCTCTTGGACCATCAAAGCCCATTAACAATACCATGCGCCCTCTCCCTCTTAGGTGGGCTTCCAAACTTCATCTTGGGCTAACAACCATTATTAGACCCAATAACTTTAATGTTATATCATCATGACATTAAGGTGTTAGTGTGTGACCCATTAGGTCTAATATAGCCACTGACATAAATGGGCTCGGGCCCAACAAGCCCACAAGCCATTTAATAACAACATAGAGCACTAGCAATGCTTTGTTGACCCAGAGCTAGTTAGATTAATGACTTGATCATCCTATTACACATATTTATTTGGTTGCCGTATGTATTTCTTTTCGTCTCGGTTACCTTCCCATAAAACCTAGGGTAAGGAAGCGTATCAACCCTTGCGATTTAGGGTAAGCTTTATTCGAAATAGGGAATCTTCAATTTACTGACTCTAAAGGCAGATCATCTTATGATCTCTTTTACTATGCATAGATTCCCGAGTCCCTGTAAATGTCATCTCGATTTCTCCGGTTTACAGATAACCTAATCTCTCACAGAGATTTGACGAATTCCTTCAGCTTATCACCCTAGCCCTGTGCTCTTTCAGGACAAGCCCAATAGTATACCTATGAGTCTCCATGTTTCAGGCAGACGAGGTATACAGTCAAAGCATGCCTTCTAGAACACAGTCTAGGTAATAACTTCTGGTCTAAGGAAAGACATACCCAAATATAAAGAGGCTACTCTAATGATACTCTCTGTGAGATTTCCTCATAGAGTCTCTTTTATGGGTCTGTTCAGTGCGAGCTATACCTTTATAGATCCACCCACGACTTTAGCTAAGACATCTCCATATCTGTAGCTCATGAGGTCTTTACCTTGCATCTGAATACAAGTAGATAAGTCGTGCTAGTCTTATCCGAGATCACTGATCCTCATTCTCAATGTGTCTAGACTAGGAACATAAAATTAGGAATAAATATCCAGTATCCTTGAATCCTCATGATCGTGATCTCATCACAGATACTCAAGAGATACCTATTTTATTTCAAGGGGTTTATCCAGTTACTCATATAAAATATTAACAGTAATATTGAGACAAAATATGAAACAGGATAAATAGTACTTTTATTTATTTGCGACAATACAAAGGTCCACATATGTCCTAATCTAATTCAAAGATTGTCTCTAGGACATCCATATACTAACAAGCTCTCACTTGGCCTAGAGCCAATCAGACCTAAGTCGTATACCCAAAGCCTCATAATGACTATAATGTTTTCTCTGAGAAACAGCCTTTGTCAGAGAATCGGCTAGGTTATCATTTGTGGGAATATAATCCATCTTTACATCCATCCTATCAATGATTTCTCTAATCAGGTGATATCTGCGGAGCACGTGCTTAGATCTTTGATGAGACCTAGGTTCCTTTGACTGCGCAATGGCTTCAGTGTTGTCGCAAAGCAACTGTATGGGCTCATCCACGCTTGGAACCACCCTAAGTTCAGTTATGAACTTCTTGCTCCACACAGCCTCCTTAGCTGCTTCTGAAGCAGCTATATATTCAGCTTCTGTCGTTGAATCTGCTGTTGTCTTCTGCTTGGAACTCTTCCATGATACTGCCCCACCATTTAAGGTGAATACGAACCCTGACTGTGACTTGCAGTCATCTTTGTCACTCTGAAAGCTGGCATCAGTGAACCCTTTCACTGTTAACTCATCAACCCCACCATAGACCAGAAACGCATCCTTAGTTCTTCTTAAGTATTTAAGGATGGTCTTGACTGCTGTCCAGTGACCCTCTCCAGGGTTCGAGTAGTATCTGCTCGTAATGCTCAAAGCATATGAGACATCTGGTCTGGTACATATCATGGCATACATGATGGATCCAATAGCCGAAGCGTATGGAATTCCACTCATGCGATCCTTCTCAGGCTGTGACTTAGGACACATAGCCTTTGAAAGATGTACCCCATGACTGACGGGAAGAAAACCCCTTTTCAACCCTTCCATGCTAAACCTCTTTAGCATCTTGTCAACATACGTGGATTGAGATAAACCCAGCAGCCTCTTGGATCTATCTCTATAGATCTTTATACCAAGTATAAAGGCCGTTTCTCCCAAATCCTTCATGGTGAAGCCTTTTGAAAGACACTCTTTCGTTATTTGTAATGTGGGGATGTCATTTCCTATTAACAGTATGACATCTACATAAAGTACCAGGAAGACGACATTACTCCCACTAACCTTCTTGTAAACATAAGGTTCATCCTCGTTCTTGATAAAACCGTTACTCTTAACGACTTCATCAAAACGAATATACCAACTCCTTGATGCTTGCTTTAGCCCATATATCGACCTTTGAAGTTTGCATACCATATGCTCCTGATCTTTGATTTCAAAGCCCTCAGGTTGTGTCATGTACACTTCCTCCTTCAAAAACCCATTCAAGAAGGCGGTCTTGACATCCATTTGCCAAATTTCATAGTCGTGATATGTCGCTATTGCAAGCATGATCCTTAGATTTGATCATGGCAACAGGAGAGAAAGTCTCATCATAGTCAACTCCTTGTCTTTGACGATACCCTTTCGCAACCAACCTAGCTTTGTAGGTCTGAACGTTGCCATCTGCATCAGTCTTTCTTTTAAAGACCCATTTGTTACCGATAGGAACTATTCCTTGCGGTTTAGGAACCAAGGTCCATACCTTGTTTTGATACATCGAATCCATTTCAGATTCCATGGCTTCAAGCCATCTAGAAGAGTCAACATCCTTGACTGCCTCTTCGTAGTTACTTGGTTCATCATCCTCGACGGTTTGCTCATTCTCAATCATAAACCCATACCTCTCAGGTGGATAGATGACTCTCGTTGACATACGGAGTTGTGTGTTTACTTCTCCATTGGAGAACGTCGCCTGCGGAGCAGACTCGGGTTCCTCAATCTGTTCATGTGGTTCTTGAACTTCTTCAAGATCAATCTTACTCTCACTGGCTCCTTGAGAGATCAAATCCTTCTCAAGGAACTCAACATTCTTTGACACAAACACCTTGTGTTCATCCATGGAGTAAAAGTAGTATCCCTTAGTACCTTTGGGATACCCCACAAATAGACATTTAGTACTCTTAGCACTAAGCTTGTCTGATGCCAACGCTTTGACATAAGCTGGCGATCCCTATACCCTGAGGTAACTCAGGTTGGGTCTCTTACCATTCCATATCTCATATGGTGTGGTATGAACAGATTTAGACGGTACCCTATTTAGAAGGTATGCCGTTGTGTCTAAGGCATATCCCCAAAACGATTTTGAAAGTTGAGTCTCACTCATCATAGACCTGACCATGTCTAACAAGGTCATGTTTCTCCTTTCGGAGACACCACTTTGGTGTGGTGTGTAAGATGCAGTAAACTGCGAGAGAATTCCATTTTCTCTCAGATAATCTTGAAACTCATGGCTCAGATATTCACCACCACGATCTGATCGTAATGTCTTAATCATCTTGCCACACTGTTTCTCTACTTCATTCCTAAACTCCTTGAACTTTTCAAAGGCTTCGGATTTATATCTCATTAGGTACACGTACCCAAATCTTGATTTGTCATCAGTAAAGGTGACGAAATAGGAGTATCCTCCTCTAGCCTTTATAGACATTGGCCCACAAACATTAGTGTGAATGAGTTCTAATAACTCACTAGCCCTATGACTCTCAAGCCCTTTGGGCTTGTGACAAGTCATTTTCCCAGCTAGACAAGATTCACATTGTCCATAGGACTCCAAATCCATGGAATCTAGGTATCCATTTGCATGCATCCTAGACAATCTTATTTCGTTTATGTGCCCTAGTCTACAATGTCAAAGATAAGATTGATTATCTATCCTAGGTCGTTTCACGGCTATATTGAGCACTTCAGTTCCCATTTCCAGAACATACAATTCATTTATTAAAGAAGCAGTACCATAAACAATATCATTCGAAATGATAGAAAATGTACCATTCTTAATACTAAAAGTAAAACCATCTTGTTCTAAACAAGAAATAGAAATAATGTTTCTAGAAATGTTTGGAACATAAAGACAATTATTCAAATGCAACAAAAGGCCTGTAGGCAAAATAAGGTCGGCATCTCCAACAGAATGAGCAACAACCCTTGCTCCATTGCCAACGCAGAGGTCCACCTCGTTTCTCTCCAATCTCCTTGGGCTCCTAAGCACCTGCAACATATTGCAGATATGAGAACCACAACCGGTATCCAATACCCATGAGGTAGGATTAGCACAAGAATAATTTATCTCAATAATGAAAGTACCTGAGGTAGAAGCATCACCATGCTTCTTGTCCTTCACACTCTTCAAATAGTCTGGACAATTCCTCTTCCAATGGCCTTTCTTGCCACAATGGAAGCACTCAACATCGCTTTTGTCCTTGGATGCACTTTGACCCTTCTTTTTGCATTTCTTCTTCTTGGGTTTTCCTTTGGGTTTAAGGGAGTCTCCTTTCGCAGGCTCCTTGCCCTTACCCTTTGCCTTGCAAGGCCCACCAATCAGAAGAACATGTGTCCTATCCTTCTTAATAGACATTTCAGCAGTTGTTAACATGCTTAACAATTCAGGCAAGCTCACAAGCATCCCATGCATGTTGTAATTCATAATGAATTGACTGAAGGAAGGTGGAAGCGAGGTCAGGACTAAGTCATTAACACGAGACTTTTCTGAAAGTAAAATGGCCTTGAAGGCCATAGCATGTGAGAGGAAAAAACAAAATTTTTCATATGCGGAATTACACATGCAATCAAGAATCATGCTTTATGGCATGTGATGTTACCTTTGTTTGTGAGTTCAAAACTCCAAGACGATCAGTGTTAGGTTTGAAGGGTTCAAACCCTCTAACGTTGATCCACACCACCCACGTCAAGATGCAAGAATGCTTTCTTGAAAGCCACCAATTGACCACCACAGAGAGGCTTGCTATGCGCTCAATAGGTGAAGAAGGAGGCTAGGTATATGTGTTTAGAAGAGTGAAGTCTTCAGCATGAAAACTTCACAAGAGTGGGAATGGTATATAGAAGAATTGGCTAGGTTCTTTTGAAAAACCTTAAGGAGGAACTCACCAACTAGGCGCACAAGAGAGGGAGAGAATTAGTGTATCAAATCAGAATTTTTACTTTACTTATAATGAAAGTGGCGCACAAGTGAGTGAGACAAAGATGGAGTTGTTGCAATTCAAAAATCCCAACAACCTCCCCTTTGAATCCTCATAAGACTAGGTCTTTATCTAGTCAAAATTCTGAACCAATGGTCATCATATGACCACCAATTCATCCTCCCCTATTCAGCCCAAAAAGGGTCCAGATACATTTGAGCTGTTGCATTCAAGCTTGAACTAACTAGCTCAGTGATTCTCTCAACAACCAAATCTGATTGAAGCTTGTTGGTTTGACAAGATGACAATCATCTCCCACCAAAATCGTGCCCCAAATCAGCCCTTGGAGATCTCCATAGATCTTCTCTTGATACAAGGGATTTGTTCCAACAAGATCTCATCTTATCCTTTTGTTATGAAACAACTTTTCATAGCCAATTCAAATTCAAATTCAAACATTTAAATCAAACGTTCAAACATTTAAATTCTAAATTCAAATTCAATTTTCAAATTCAAATTCAAAATTCAAATTCAAATTTCAAATTCAAAATTCAAATTTCAAATTTCAAATTCAAAATTCAAAATTCAAATTTCAAAATTCAAAATTCAAAATTCAAATTTCAAATTCGAATTTCAAAATTCAAATTCAAAATTCAAATTTCAAAATTCAAATTCAAAATTCAAAATTTAAATATTTGATAATTAATTTAACTAATTAAATTAATTAGTAATCTCTTGGACCATCCAAGCCCATTAACAATACCATGTGTAACACCCCGTTCTAGAACCGGTTTGTTAACATCGCATTATGATATTAAGCGCAGTTACAATCACCTGGGTTCAATTAAAATCCGGGTAAATTTTTCATTTTAAAACGTACCGAACTTATAATACCCAATTTCGTGATCATAACCATATTACCTTGCGGAAACAGATAAATTAAGCTTAACATCATGTTCATTTCCCATTTTTAAACCATTAATTTACTTCTTGTTTAGTTCAATACTTCTACTATATTGTAGGTTTCTTCATTAGCTACCCGTGGTTTCAAACCGTGCTCAAATCGGAGCACTGTAGCCCAAGTTAGGACCATTTGAAGCAACACAAGAGAGTGTTGGTCACAGGCCCAGCGCGCTTCAGCGCGCTACCGGGCGCTCAAGCGCGCGCTATCGGGCGCTAAAGCCTCCATCTGGGCGCTTAAGCGCACGGAGGCAGTAAGCATCAGGCATTTCCAGTGTGGGTGGGCGCTTAAGCGCGCAACAGGGCGCTCAGGCGCGCTAGCCTGGGCGCTCAAGCTCCCACGGGGACGTTTTAGCGCGCAGAGACAGAAGCATCTCCTCCTTCAGTGGCGAAGGGCGCTTAAGCGCGGACCAGGGCGCTCAAGCGCGCAACCCTGGGCGCTTAAGCCCCACCCTGGGCGCTAAAACACGAGGGGGCAGTAAGCCACCCAACTTTCTGCAGCAAGGGGCGCTTAAGTGCACGCCAGGGCGCTCCAGCGCGCAATCCTGGGCGCTTAAGCCCCCACTTGGGCGCTCCAGCACGAGGAGGCAGAATGCATTGGCACTCGCAGGGGCAGCAGGGCGCTTGGGCGCGCTCCTGGGCGCTTAAGCGCGCTGCCAGGGGATTCCAATTCCCACATTTCTCAAGTCCAAGCCTAGGGGAAAATGCATCCCCATTACAAACCCCAAATGTCCATGCCCCAAAACTAAATCCTAGCACTCATCCGACCTCTCCTCATGAGATTTAGCTAGAATTTGGGCAGCATGACCTTTGTTTTCTCATCGTTTACCAGTTTAAACGAAGAGGGTACCTAATTGATTTTCAGCCCAACCAATTCAACAACTCAATACATAACAAGCATGCATATATTGAATTCCAAGTAGACATCATTTACATTACATATCCTTTACAAATCATAGAACTTAGCTTACAAAACACTATGATCATTCCCTTGGCTCCCATCAACAAAAGGTGTAACCAAAGGCATGAGCATAGGCTAAGTTCTTCCAATGAATCAAGATATACAAATGATCATGGGCTTTCAAAATAAAATCCTATACATGTCAACTACAAAAGGCATGCATAAACTCAAAGAAGGGCCATATTTCATGCATAATCTAGATAGGGCCACTTGCCACCAGAGGCTCCTGCAGCATCCTTACCTGAAAGGGGGTCCCCACAACACGGGGTGAGATATACGAATATATCCAGTAAACCAGGGGTCCTTGGAGCATCTCTCCACCCCACAGTTCCATATCAGTGTAATAGCAATAACAATAATAATGCAGTAAATACATATCTATGCAAAGTGCAATACATCTCCATGAGAAATCCCTCGAGCTCTCAAGCTGTCCTAAGGAAACTCAGATGCAAATAGTCCTACTGGCCAGCTAACTACCATGTATGATTTACGCATCGTCATGCAACATACCCACATAGGGAAACACCATCCTATGCCACACCAAATGCATACACATACGTATAACAAAGCATTACACTATTTTATTGCATTTATATACACAATCACAACCTCCACCCTTTCAGGGCTTGGTAGAACAGTCAAGGGAATTACACCCAAGGTCCGAAGGCTTACCTCAATGCTTCAGTCAACCTTTGTTCTTCACCAACAGTTTCAGCAATCAACTTTTACAAACATACACCTACACATGGTGTAATGCAATCAACACATATTGCATCCAATAACATCTCATAGCTATCAACCAAGCTATACAATTCATACCAAACATAAGCATGAACTCACCTATCCAATGGAGCTAATCAAGCTCCATAGCTTGCTCCAATGGTTGATCACTCACGGTTGGTCCAAATGTCTCAATCCTAGACATCACAAGGACACAATCAATCATTCATCTCACTAATTGTTCAACATGCTAGAATACCAACCAATCCAAGTATGAATTTTCCAATGTTATGAACAATTACCAAATGACTATCTAGGCTCATTTCCACCGATTAAATGACATTCCTAGCATTTTCCATAACATGCTCTAAGCTCCATTCTTCCTAGAACATAGCTAATCCAACTACATTTCATAAAAATCCCAATTTACTATTCACAAACCCTAACTCATGCAAATTTCAAGGAATCATGAGGTTCAAGGGTTAGAATCTTACCACCAATGGTCACACAACCAAGGATTGATGGCTCCCCAAGCTTCAATGGAGGTAGAAACTCTCAAAACCCCAATTTTCACCAAAGGGCCGAATTTTTGAGAGGTAATATCTCTCTCCACAATGCTTCCCACTCAAAACAAAGCTAGGATTATGAAAGAGGGCGAGATTCTAAGCGATTTAGGCTTTTGAATCATCCAAAACCATCAAGGTTTCCTCCTTCCTCTCTCTCTTTCTCTCTCCCTTCTTCTCCTTTCTCCTTCTTTGCCTCTGTTCCTCGACGGGTTTCTGGGGGGGGAGACGGGTTCTTTTTGCCTTTTATCACTTAACATAAGTTAAGTGGTAACATGTGGGTATTAGTTCGTCTATTTATTTAACTCCAATAATTACCAAACTTTACCCAAAAGTCTGGAATATTATTCTAGGAATATTACTATTTTTATTTTTATATTTTGGGTACTTTTGACAGTACCCATTTATACCCCTTAATTTTCACTGAGTACACTTTTTAACTCCAAAGTGACTCAGATTCATTTTATTAAGCCTCATATTTAATTTCACCAGTAAAACATGTTTAATTAATTAATTACACTTGATTTCCTAATTAATTAATATGGGCTATTATAGTCACCCCACCTTTTAGCGATTTTGTCCGCAAAATCAAGAACGTACCTGTCCTTAAACTCAGGATATTGCCGGAGAAGCTCATCTTCCCGCTCCCAAGTGGACTCTTCAGGCGTCCTTCCTTCCCATTGGACTTTCACCATAGGAATAGATTTATTTCTCAGCTTCTTCTCATCTCTTTCAAGTATCTTCAGTGGTCCAATAGGAGTCTTCAAATTCTCCCGGATTTCAACATTATCAGGTTGAACCACATGAGAAGGATCAGCTACATATTTCCTCAGCTGCGAAACATGAAACACATCATGTAAATTTGCTAATTGCGGAGGTAAGGCAAGCTGGTAGGCAACCGGTCCCACCCTACGAAGAATCTGGTAGGGTCCAATAAATCTCGGACTCAGCTTCCTCACTCCAAGGGCTCGTCCCACACCCGTAACCGGTGACAGCTTCAGGAACACATGATCTCCCTCCTCAAACTCTAGAGGCCGGTGCTTGAGATCATAGTAACTTTTCTGACGATCTTGAGCCTTTTTCAGACGATCCCTAATCATTTTGATCTGCTCAGTAGTCTCCTGAACAAAATCCAATCCAAACCGCTCTGTGTCTCCAACCTCTGACCAACAAGTAGGTGTCCTACACCTGCGACCATACAAGGCCTCGTAGGGAGCCAAACCCAGACTAGCATGGAAACTATTATTATATGAAAACTCAACCAGTGGGAGATATCGATCCCATGCAGTACCCTGCTCCAGGGTGCAAGCCCTCAGCATATCCTCCAACGTCTGAATGGTCCTCTCAGTCTGACCATCCGTCTGTGGGTGATAAGCAGTGCTCAGTCTCAACTGAGTGCCAAGAGCCTCCTGCAATGCTCCCCAGAAGCGAGAAGTGAACTTCGGGTCCCGATCACTAACAATGCTCTCAGGCACCCCATGAAGCCTCACAATCTCCTTCACATAGAGCCTAGCCAATCTCTCCGCAGAGAAATCTACCCGAACTGGCAAAAAGTGTGCGGATTTTGTCAATCTATCCACAATCACCCATATAGAATCATAACTAGCCTGTGTTCGCGGCAATCCCACTACGAAATCCATGGAGATACTCTCCCATTTCCATTCAGGAACATCCAGAGGTTGTAACATACCAGAAGGCTTTTGATGCTCAATCTTTACCTTCTGACAAATGAGACACTTAGAGACAAATTCGGCAATGTCTTTCTTCATACCAGGCCACCAAAAATTCATCTTTAGGTCCTGATACATCTTTGTAGCTCCCGGATGAACTGTAAAATGACCTTTATGAGCCTCTGTCATCACTTCTTCCGCCAACTGCCTAGGTACAACTACACGACCCTGATATAATAGTATACCCTCATCATTGCAGGATACACCACTCTGACCTTTTAGTCGTCTAGCACTTTCATTTTGCAGCTGGGCTTCTTTGATTCTGGTCATCAGTTCATTCTCAATGCTCGTGATTTCAAAGCCACAAATTTTACATGGAAAGATTTTAGATAATTGAATATCTCTGAACCTCTCTATCACATCATAATCTTTGATCATCATGCTTGATATACTCACGGATTTTCGGCTCAGTGCATCCGCTACAACATTAGCCTTACCAGGATGATATTTCAATTCAAAATCATAGTCCTTTAGGAACTCGGTCCACCGTCGTTGTCTCATATTCAGCTCCTTCTGATCAAACAAGTATTTCAAACTCTTGTGATCGCTGAATATTGCAAATTGCATTCCATACAAGAAATGCCTCCACTGTTTCAACCCAAAAACAATTGCAGCAAGCTCAAGGTCATGGGTTGGATAATTTTCTTCATGCGGTTTCAATTGCCTCGATGCATAAGCTACCACTCGCCTATCTTGCATCAGTACACATCCCAATCCCTTCTTGGAAGCATCGCTGTATAGCTCAAATTCACCTTCCGGGTCGGGAAGTACTAACACCGGAGCGGTCGTCAGTTTCTCCTTAAGGCTCTGAAAGCATTCTTCACATTCTTGTGTCCAAACAAATGGAGTATCCTTCCGGGTCAAACGGGTCAATGGCAACACCATGGCTGAAAATTCTTTAATGAATCTCCGGTAATAACCAGCCAAACCCAGAAAACTTCTTATTTCTGTTACTGTCTTGGGTCTCTCCCAATCAACAACTGCCTCTATCTTGCTAGGATCAACCGCTACTCCCTCAGCAGAGATAACGTGACCCAGAAATTGCACTTGAGAAAGCCAAAACTCACATTTAGAAGGCTTTGCATATAACTGTTTCTCTCTGAGAATTTGCAACACAGTTCTCAAGTGACCTTCATGCTCTTCCTTACTCTTGGAATATATCAGGATATCATCAATAAACACAATCACGAATTGATCCAGAAACGGCTTAAATATGCGATTCATGTAATCCATAAACACCGCAGGAGCATTAGTGAGTCCAAATGGAATTACTTGATACTCATAATGTCCATATCTAGATCGGAAGGCAGTCTTCGGAATATCTTCCTGCCTAATTCGGATTTGATGATAACCCGACCTCAAATCAATCTTTGAGAAGACACAAGCACCCCTCAACTGATCAAGCAAATCATCTATGCGAGGGAGAGGATACTTGTTCTTAATGGTAACCTTATTCAACTGACGGTAATCAGTGCACAATCTCATGCTACCGTCCTTCTTCTTAACAAATATGACTGGTGCTCCCCACGGGGACACACTTGGCCGGATAAACTGCTTAGCCGAAAGCTCTTCAATATGCTTCTTTAACTCGGCTAATTCCGGTGGTGACATCCTATACGGAGCCAGAGAGATAGGCCCCACACCAGGCAACAGATCAATCGTGAACTCAATCTCTCTATGAGGCGGAAGTTGTGGAATTTCATCTGGAAACACATCCACAAACTCCCTCACCACGGAAATAGTGCCAATCTCCTCATGACTTCCGCCTACTAAACCCCCCACAAAGACATATCCCAATGCCCCGGCCCTCAAAGCCTTTCTAACCTGCAACACAGATAGATATGGGGAAGAACTAGTAGCAGAATCATCAGCATCAAGCACAATCCTTTTACCGCAGCAGTCTATCATAGCACAGTTCTTTGACAACCAGTCCATACCCAAGATAACTTGAAGGCTGATCATAGGTAAACAAATAAAATCCAGCACGTAATCTCGGCCTTCATATTTGAACTCAACATCTTTACACAACACGGATGTATAACACTCCTCTCCAGTAGCAGTAACCACTTTCATTGGAGGGCGAATGTCATACATTTGCAAATTTAGCCCAACGGCCATAAAATCAGACATACAGGAGTGTGTAGCTCCTGAATCAAACAACACTTCAACATCCATATTATCAATGTAAATTGTACCTTTCACTAGATTCGGAGCCTTCTCCGATTGCTGACGGTCCATGGTATATACTCTACCAACCGTCTGAGACTCTAGCATAGGTTGAACAACAGAGACCGGAACAGCAGTAGCTTGAACTGCCATAGTCCTTGCTTCATTCTGAGGACACTGCCTGGAGTAGTGACCGGATCTTCCACATTTAAAGCAAATCACCTCACCAGTAGCACATGGACCTCTATGCTCTTTGCCACATCCCTTGCACTTGGGAGGAGGTCCTCTATCAACAAACTTCTTCTGAGTACCGGGTTTTTTGAACAAGTCAAAGGGCTTATTCGCATTCAGCTTCTTGCCTTGCACCTTCCTGTTCTTCCAATAACCTGAGCCCGTTGCTTTATTGGAACTAGGTGCCTGGGCCTCAGAAGACTTCTTGGTTTGGGACACCTTATACACTTCTTCCACCTTTCTACACTGGTTTACAAACCGACTGAACTCTCGGATGTCACAATTTGACATCTTCCGAGACATCTTCTCATTAAGACCCCATTGGAACTTGGAGGTCATTTCAGCCGGGGTGGGTAAGGCTCGCCCATAGTTGGCGTATTTCACCAACTCATTGAATTTTGAGAAGTATTGGTCAATAGACATCGACCCTTGTTTGAGATCGTTATACTCATTCTGCTTTTGTTCCCTAGCCTCTCTAGGGAAGTAGTTATCCAAGAACAATGTCTCGAATAACCGCCATGTGATCTCCCGACCTTCAGCTTCTAATGGCTGCACGGTATTTGTCCACCAATCTTCTGCTTCCTCTTCCAGCATATAAACAGAGTAAGCCAACTTCATTGCGTCAGGGCACCTCATCACCCTGAATATCTTCTCCATAGCTTGGAGCCATTTTGCAGCCGCCATTGGCTCATAACCTCCCTTAAAAGAAGGAGGTTTATGTTTTCGGAAAGCCATCAATCTCCTTTCCTCCATTTCATGATCACCGACATTTTCAACTTGAGGTTGACGAACCTCGGTGTGATGACTCAGACTCCCAGAGTGGTGACTACCTTCACCCTCATTGTTACCCACTCCACCCTCTTCCTGTGACGGAGGTGGAGAAGGCGTAGCAGTGTGAGGAGGAGGAGTGGGTTGCCGGTTCACGGGCCTAGGACCCCTCAACGTCCTCAGCTCGGTCATCATCGCGGCCATAGCAGTCCGCGAGTCTTCATTTGTCTTTAACAAATTTTCATTGGCTTGCCTGCTAGCAGCCAACTCTCTCTGAACGGCTGCAAGAGCTTCAGCCACGGGATCAGGCTGTACGCCCGTTGCCCCACGGCCACTTCTAGGCCTCACAAGAGCAGCCAAAACAGGTTCTGGCTGAGCATTGGTGTTTGATGGTCCGGGGTTGTTTCGGTTCCTCGTCATGTCACTACACATGTTACACAAAGAAGTGAGTTGATCAGGCCCACACTTAGTGATCACAAATGCAATAATCATACAGAGTACTAAAACAACTATAAAGCATCAAACACTAAGCATACTCAACAATAGCTGCAGTTACAATCACATGGGTTCAATTAAAATCCGGATAAATTTTTCATTTTAAAACGTACCGAACTTATAATACCCAATTTCGTGATCATAACCATATTACCTTGCGGAAACAGATAAATTAAGCTTAACATCATGTTCATTTCCCATTTTTAAACCATTAATTTACTTCT
>NW_026897910.1:0-39932 GCF_033153095.1 Gastrolobium bilobum | reverse complement strand
AATATATCTCAGTTACCCAGAGGTTCTGGAGAATACTCCGCCCAATGGCTCACTTCAATGCATATTAATAACATACAATAACATCTTGAAAACGGGATAAAGCAAGGGATTTAGAGAAATAGGGGAACATAGAGATACAAAATACGACGAAGCTGGAATGGTCGATGCCAATACCACACAACGTCCAGCCTATTGGCTCGGCATATAAGCCTACGGGTCTCATCCAAGGCGTGTTCCTAGAACATCTAACCAAGGCACCCTCCATCCATATACACCCGAGAGACTTCCTAGTGTGCTCCTATCCGGATCACACACCACGACCCTAGGTCAACTGGAACTCCCTCTCGGACATAATAACGCCCGATGTACTGAACATGTTAACATACATAATAAATGTATGAACATGTTATCCTACATTACTTACATACACTTCCTACCATCACCCTCAACGGGCATGGTGGAACACACAAAGGGATCAAGCCCCAGTACCAAGAGGTTACCTGTATAATCCTCTCCAATTAGTTCAAAGTAATATATTCTCCGAGCTCGTTACACAACAGAAATACCTACACAGAGGACATTCCCAGTTACTTACAATTCATACCAACACATGCAAGTTATCAACCCTTCAAGCATGGTTTCAAACACTCACCTCAATCCCACTTGGTCCGAGACCAAGGGCAACCCACCGAGTTCAACGAAAACATCAAACATCCTCCCCCACCCTAGGTAGGTTCGGAAATATAGGCGCATTTTTGCAATTTATTTTTCTTGATTTTCTTTATCATTTTCTTAAGCATCTCTAGGTTACCGAAACACCATTTTAGGTGCCACTTTTCAATTTACATCATCCTAACATCATTTTGCCCAATTATTTCCTTCTAGGGACAACACACCATTCAATACACTCCATTATTTTTCTATTGCTTTTCAAAGCTTCCAAGCATCACACAACCCATCTAATTACCATACAATACACAACACATCATTCAAATAATTTTTACAACATCAATTCCATAATTTCTTCTCAAGGCCAAATTCTACATAGGTGTAATCCAAGATACTTTCAATTAACTTTAACTATTCCACACCTCATACAATCCTATTATATCATCGTACAACTATACAACAACTCACCAACACAATCCTAACACAATTCCAAAACACCAAGTTATGGCATCATCCCAAAAATTGCCTAAGTTAAAACTCATTTTTTACCAATAATTTTTATTGCATTTATAGCTCCTTCACATCATTCTAAGGCATATTCATCTACAAACATTTTCCATTTGAGCTCTTTAACAACACAAATCAACCAAAAATAAGCTTAGGGTTCATAAAAATCAAACTCATCAAATCAACCATGAGAGGTGTTGAAACTTATCTACAATCAAGTCCCAAGGCTCCTCCAATTGATCTCCAAGCAATGGCTTGAGAAAATAACTCCAAAATCCACATTTTCTCCCCAAAATTCGTGGCCGATTTTTGCTTGAGAGGGTTCCAAGGCTAATGGATGGTATGGTTGAGTCCGGATCGTCGTTTACTTGAAGATTGGTGACAAAATTTTAGGATTTTGGAGGTTGGATGATGGAGTTCCAAGTTGGCAACCTCCTCCCCCATTTCTCCATGAACTCCACGATTTTTAGAGAGAGAAGAAAGGTTTTAGATGATGATGAATATTGTTGATCCATGTGGCTAAGTCTACTTAAGTGAGGTGGGCCCCACCGCCACCTCACGTGATTTCAAACTAATTCAAAATTCCCTCCGATTCCACTAAACGTCAATGATTTCGTAACCTATTTGGAAACTCTAATTTTTAACATTAACCATTGTCCTTTAACCACCCTTGATCAGATGAATCCGGAGTTTTCCGGTCGTTCAGAGAAATTGCAGTTTTAAGCTGTTACGCGCGTCGTGGGCATGCTTCCCCAAACTTACTAATTTCCGCCAAATTTTATTAGAAATCATATTTCCTAGTTCTATACACCATTTATAACTTGTATTCAAAACCTAGAGCTCAAAACTCAATCGGCACGCTTTACGATGCAACTGTACCGCAGTATATGTACCCGGTAAAAACACTATTCCCTGAATTTTCTGAAACTTGCCTAACCACTCAATTTTTCGTTCTGAATATTCGAGACCTTCTACTCAATTTTTATCTTCCTAGGGTTGCGTGTTGGCTAATTAAAGTTTTACATTTCCTTTGTATTTTGACCTAATTTCCAGGATTTTTACTAATCCTTCCCTTTAATCCATGTTTAATATTTTAATATATAATTTAGAAATGCGAGGTGTTATAATTGTTATGTATATTTGCATGACAATTGTAACAGTTGTAAAGAGGATGTAATTTGTAATTCGAAGACCCTATGTAATAGTGATGCATGAATATGATGAAAAGCCAATAGGTCTATTCTTGGATTTGATTTATGTTTTATGTCAAAGAATTGCATGCAAAGGAATTAATGTGATTGAAATGGTTTAAGGTTTTATAATGAAATAATTGAATGGAAAAGTAAGCCAAATGATATAAACTGTGAAGGGTTGTAAGAGCACCAAGGCATTGTTGGTCCTTGTGTGCCACCCATGATTGTAAGGTACAAATTGAGGTTAGAGAACACATTTGCAAATATGGGATTTATTGGAAAAACAAAGAAAAATCTGGCGAAACTTCTAGAAATTGGCAAAATTTAGGTGAACTTTGGAAGAGCATATCTCCTTCCACAGAAGTCCGATAGGGACGTGCCATACTACGTTTTAAATCTTGGGATGTCCTCTATCTTATGTTAAAATTTGGGAATTTTCTGGGTTGCACGCAGCCCGGTAGAAGCAATTGAAGATAGATTATCCAGAACGCACATGTGCAGGGGCTGTTTCTGGCAGTTTTTGAGAATTTTATTCCCGCTTCGTTTCTTGGTCAAATTACGTGTATGATATGTGAAATTGAAGCTTTAGGTGTCTATTTTCCAGAATTACTGAGTAAAAATTAAGAGAGCAATTGATTGAGTCTATTTTCCAGAATAATTGATTGAATGAAGGCTGTATCGCTTTATCACGTTTGCAGACATATCTTCTAGTTTCATTTAATTTTTCAGCTCATTTTTATTTGCCTTGTTATTTATGTCAATACATGTCTTGAATCCATCGCTGTCAGGCACCAAATCCCATAAAATATGTATTCTCAGAAAATAAATAAATATAGATTAATATTATTTTCAGATAATAGTAAATTAGTCCAACTCATAATGCACAATTATTTAATCAAATGAAATACATTCCCGGAAGCTTACATATTTTAAACTCTATAGCGTTATATTCCTGAAAAATGTAACATTACAGTCAAAACTACCATAATTTTATTTTAGTTCATTGCAATTATTTAAATTAATAACAAGAACAAGATATGCCTCATTTGTTGTAACAACATATGCGTCATCACGTGTACCTTGAGTTCAAATTCTCCTATATAGTGAAATTACAATCTTATGCTTGTGAAAATTATTAGAAATAATGAAAATAAGCCATGGGATGAAGGGTTACATATAAATAACATAAATTCTCGGATGATAGGATAAAGGGTTACACAGAAACCATGTGTAAGATGTTTCCCTTTCCATGTCGTCATGCATAAGATATTTCCCTTTCTTTGTCGTCATGCAACAATGAATTATATTCTAAATCCATCATTCATTAATAATTCCTTTTCCTTGGCGTCATGCGTGAGATATTTCCACAAAAATGATACAATCCAAAAAATTTACACCAATTTTGTAACATGCCTTACCATACACAAAGATGGTGAGGGATGTGAAGGGAAATCTTACTTTGTAACAAAAAATTTAATGTGAGTCACAAAAAAGTATGATACCAATCAGTTCAAAACAATCCAAAACACATGAAAGAGATAAAAGTTAGACGTGCTTACCTTTGCAAAATCTTCCCTTTCAACATAACAAAAATAATAGAATATGTGTCCTCCACGCAATATTCTTTCCTAATAAATGAAAGAGAGCGCAGACAAAGTAAACAATAGATATTCTAATATATTAAAACTCTAATTGATCCTCTAACCAATGTTATTAAGATCGCGTTTTAACTCGTTTGATCGTACAATTGTACGATTTTTTTATCATAGACGCGCTAACTCGGTTGCAGGATCGTGAAGGCATGGGATCGTCCAGGATCGATGCTTGAACTCGTAAAAATGTGGAATCGTGCGATCCATCAGTTTTGGGTGATTCACAGAAATACCCATACTTTCAAGAAAGGTTAGTCTGGAAGACAAAAAAAAAAAGGAAAGTGAGACTAGTTGTCGTCGTTGTCGAAGACCAAATAGGAGATGAAAAGGACACTAGTAGTTTTCTGCTGCTGCAATCGACTATTGAAGAGAGAGAATAAGATAGAAAGATGGGTTTTTATTACTTGAGCCGTTAAAAGAGAGAGAAAAGAAGAGATACAATTGCTTTAGTTCTCATTCTTAAGACATCACAAAATTCTTATCTCATTCTCCTTTTTCTTTATTATTTAAATTTTCAGCTTTGTAAGTTCACGCCTTTGAATGTTCTGTTGATTCCAGAATACAATATTATATAAATGAATTCCCTAAATAAAAACTTAATGAATTTACCAAAAATTAAAATTAAAAAACTTAATGTTAAATTATTTGATTATAAATTACATTTTTAAATTAATTTTAATACTGATGTAAATATTATTTTTATTTTTTATTATATATATATAGATTAAATATAATTATGGTGTTAATTTAAATATATTTATATGATTATTTTAATTTAAATATATTTTATATGAACAGGTACGATCTTACGATCCGTCTCGATTTTACGATTTACGATTTTTTTATCCCTTCTCGATCTTAGATAAGATCTCGATTTTAACAACATTGCCTCTAACCTACTCACTAACAAAACAAAAAGTGGAGTGCATCTAGATGCACATCTACATTTAATACAATTATTGACAATATATGTTATTCCTTAAAGATATTAATTTTTTTGAGAAATTACAAATATTAAATACGAAGAATAAAACTAAATTGAAATATAAAATTATACCTGAACACAACATGTCTCTGTCTCACCAATTGTGTAGACGTCTCCTACTACAGGTCCATTTATGTCTCTACTTTTTACTTCTACGCGTAGACTCTTTTCTCTAATTATATTTAACAATGTCATTTTTTATTCTTGAGAGTAGGGTTGTCGTTGTTCGGGAGCATCCATGCCACTGCTTAATGTAACACCCGGCTACTTGCAAGCATCAACGACTATCCCCATACACTAACACGAGACTTTTCAGCGTGCTTTGTCATCACTCGCACACTTCCCGAGAAAACTTCCCAGGAGGTCACCTATCCCCGAATTGCTCCAAGTCAAGCACGCTTAACTGTGGAGTTCTTTCGATCCGGGCTACCGAAAAGTAGATGCATCTTGTTAGTATAGGTAGTACCAATTAACTCTTATAAGCTATCCTCAGCTACGTTGTCCTATATCAGCACAATCTCTGGAATCCATCTTTTTCAGGTGTTACTCGATTCATTCATGTACCCCGCCACTAGAAGCCTGCCAGGAGCCGCTCTTTGTCCGTGCCCTTGCGCACCGGCGATCACTCCCCGCCTTCGTCAGCGCCTGGGATGTTACATGCCCCCCAGCTTCCGCCTGGTTCATCCTCGAACCACACCGTACTGGATGAGAGGCCCTGCTCTAATACCACTTGTAACGCCCGGCCACTTGCAAGCATCAACGACTATCCCCACACACAAACACGAGACTTTTCAGCGTTCTATGTCCTCACTCGCACACTTCCCGAGAAAACTTCCCAAGAGGTCACCCATCCCTGAATTGCTCCAAGTCAAGCACACTTAACTGTGGAGTTCTTCCGATCCGAGCTACCAAAAAGTATATGCATCTTCTTAGTATGGGTAGTACCAATTAATTCTTATAAGATATCCTCAGTTGTGCTGTCCTATATCAGCACAATCTCTGGAATCCCTCTTTTTTCGGTGTTATTCGATTCATTCATGTACCCACCGCTGGAAGCTGCCAGGAACCGCTCTTTGTTCGTGCCCTTGCGCACTGGCGATCACTCCCCGCCCTCGTCAGCGCCCGGGATGTTACACTTAATTAATACTTGTTATTAATACACTTGTTAGAAATAATTTTTATAAAAATATTATAATACTAAATTGTACCTCATTCTAAATTTGTATATCTTACATAGCTTTACTTTTGTTCCAATTCTTACTAACGTAAAATAAAAAAGGAGGTCAATTAATAAAAGGTTGGAAGTAATAATACCTCAAAATAAATTTGCATCTCTTTACCTGTAATTTTGATTGTGCTCCTGCAGCCAATGGTTAACCTGGTCTTGCAATATTTTGTCCATATCTTCATCATATCGCTTTATCACGTTTGCAGGCATATCTTATAGTTTCATTTAATTTTTCAGCTCATTTTTATTTTCCTTGTTATTTATGTCAATACATGCCTTGAATCCATCGCCGTCACGCACCAAATCCCATAAAATAGGTATTCTTAGAAAATAAAAAAATATAGATTAATATTATTTTCAAATAATAGTAAATTAGACCAACTCATAATGCACAATTATTTAATCAAATGAAATACATTCCCGGAAGCGTACATATTTGAAACTTTATAGCGTTATATTCCTGAAAAATGTAACATTACAGTCAAAACCACCATAATTTTATTTTAGTTCATTGCAATTATTTTAGTTCATTACCTTGAGTTTAGATTCTCCTATGTAGTGAAATTACAATCTTATGCTTGTGAAAATTATTAGAAATAATGAAAATAAGCCATGGGATGAAGGGTTACATATAAATAACATAAATTCTCAGACCATAGGATAAAGGGTTACACAGAAACCATGTGTAAGG
This sequence comes from Gastrolobium bilobum, assembly GCF_033153095.1. Classification (NCBI taxonomy): domain Eukaryota; kingdom Viridiplantae; phylum Streptophyta; class Magnoliopsida; order Fabales; family Fabaceae; genus Gastrolobium; species Gastrolobium bilobum. The sequence continues at coordinate 33,007 of NW_026897910.1, read as the reverse complement.
TATTTCCCTTTCCATGTCGTCATGAATAAGATATTTCCTTTTCTTTGTCGTCATGCAACAATGAATTATATTCTAAATCCATCATTCAATAATAACTCCCCTTCCTTGGCGTCATGCGTGAGATATTTCCATAAAAATGATACAATCCGAAAAATTTACACTATTTTTGTAACATGGCTTACCATACACAAAGGCGGTGAGGGATGTGAAGGGAAATCTTACTTTGTAACAAAAAATTATGATACCAATTAGTTCAAGACAGTCGAAAACACATGAAATACATAAAAGTTGGACGTGCTTACCTTTGTAAAATCTTCCCTTTCTGTTAGTATATGGATGTCCTAGAGACAATCTTTTAATTAGATTAGGACATATGTGGACTTTTGTATTGTCGCAAATAAATAAAAGCACTATTTATCCTGTTTCATATTTTGTATCAATATTACTGTTAATATTTTATATGATTTAAACCCCTTATAATAAAAGGTATCTTTAATATCTGTGATGAGATCACGATCATGAAGATTCAAGGATACTAGATATTTATTCCTAATTTTATGTTCCTAGTCTAAAGACACTGAGAATGAGGATATGTTGTAAATAATAATTATTTAGCTATTATTTAGTCATTTATTTGTTGTATTGGGCCAAGCCCATTAGGTTAAAATTAGGTCAAATATTCTCTATAAATAGAGAACCCTTTGTACAGATTATTTACAATTCTATAATATATTAGAATACCATTTTTCAAGTTGGTATCAGAGCTCTCGATCTGAGGGCTTTGCTTCCGCACATATTATCTTCTTTTTAACAAAGCCCTAATTTCTTTGCCTATCCGCCATTAGCCGCCACCGGAAAATTTTTCCGGGGACATTTTTATTTGCCTTGTTTTTCCTCCGATCTATCATTCTACGCATTGTTCCTCCGCCACAAACGACCGAAACACCTCTGACCGCCTCCAATCAGATCTGTCTTCACCGTTTAAATACTAGATTAATATTATTTTCACCACCCACAGACAGGTGCGCGCTCACCGAAAGACCACACCAGAAAAATGGCGAAGCCCATCCATCTATTTAATCCCACGCGCATGAAATAAATCCGGCGCGTGGAGGCGCGTGCGGCCGTGTTTTTGGAACCACCACCATTCTTCTCGTCTTCTTGTCTTCTGTCTGGATCTGTAATTATTTTTCTGATCAAAGGTAATTTGATATTCTGTTTTGTTGTTTTTATCGATGTTTGTTAACTTTTTTTGTTAAAGAATGGCCGAGCATGATAGTTCTTCGATCTTGTTGGTAACAACACGTTCTATATCTCTTCTTGTTCTTGCACTGATTTTAAAACCTCGTGGATTTTATTCTGGTGCAACTGATCATATGGCTTGTCGTACTGAGTTGTTTTGTTCTTATCGTCCTACTGTTGGTAGTCATACTATATCCGTAGCTGATGGATCCCATAAATCAGTTATTGGTTCTGGTAACATTCAAATTCAACCTTCCATGTTTCTTAAAAATGTTCTTTATGTTCCTCAGCTTTCATAACCTATCTCCACTCAAAAACTTACAACTGATTTGAATTGTTCTATCACATTTTTTCCTTCTCATTGTCTTATTCAGGATCTTACCACGAAGAAGACAATTGGAGTTGCTAATGAACAGGATGGGTTGTATCATCTCCTTCCAGACCATGCTAGCAAAAATCAGTTATTAATGACACGTCATCCTTCTACTGCAGAGTCTATGATTTGGCTCCATCACAAGCGTCTCGGGCATCCACCATTTAGTCTTTTGAAGTCTATGTTCCCCTCTCTGTTTCTCAATAAGTCGGTTGAGACCTTTCATTGTGATGTTTGTGAATTTGCAAAACACCATCGAGTGTCATTTCCTTCTAGCACTATTAAAAGAAGGGAACCTTTTTCTCTTATCCATTCTGATGTTTGGGGCCCTTCTAAAGTGCACAGTGTTTCAGGTGCAAGGTGGTTTGTTTCTTTTATTGACGATTGTACTCGGATAACATGGATATACTTGATGAAAGACAAGTCTGAACTATCAGAGATATTTATTCGGTTTCATCAGATGGTTGAGACTCAGTTTGGTAAGGGTATTAAAAGACTCAGATCTGATAATGGTACTGAGTACGTCAATCAACGCCTGTCACAATTCATTTCAGACAGAGGTATGATTCATGAGCTCACATGTGTTGATACCCCTCAACAAAACGGGGTTGCTGAAAGGAAAAATCGTCACCTTCTTGAAGTTGCTAGAGCACTACTTTTTCAGACATCTGTTCCTAGTTCTTATTGGGGAGAAGCAGTATTAGCTGCAACTTTTTTGATCAACCGTTTACCTTCACGGGTCCTTAACAATATCAGTCCTATTCATTCCATGACTTCCTTCTTTCCTTCTGTTCCCATATTGCAGAGCCTTCCACCAAAAGTGTTTGGATATGTTGCCTTTGTCCATGTTCATAAACAACATCGGAGGGTACAAGTGTGTCTTCCTTGCCTTTGGATATAGTTGGATCCTAGGGCTCTTAAGTGTGTCTTCCTTGGTTATAACCCTTATAAAAAGGGTACAAGTGTTATCATCCACCAAGTCAGAAATTTTTTGTTTCTATGGATGTCACCTTTCAAGAATCTGAATCTTATTTCCTGGGTCCTCATCGTCAGGGGGAGAATAGTTCTTCAGAAGACTCGTCCCCTTCCTTCTTTGAGTCTGCATCAATCTTCTCTCTTCCTAGTGTGTCTGCTCCTGGTGTGTCAGAACCTTCAAATACACCTGAGATACAACCCATACTGTCTCACCAGCAACCTCAATCGTCTGAACCACTGGTAAGTCCTGAATCTCCTATTTCTTCTGAGTCTCCTGAATCTCCTATTTCTGATTCTAATATTATTTCCTCTCATGATTTGTCTATTTCTTCTGATATCTCTAATGACTTATCCATTGCTTCTACTTCTGATGACTTACCTATTGCTCTTAGAAAAGGAAAAAGATCTTGTCACAAGAAAACTTGTTCCTCCTGTCCCTCTTGTACTCAATACCCTATCTCCCACTTTGTTTCCTCTGCTAATCTTTCTGTGCAGCACAAAAGCTTTGTTTCAGCACTAGATTCTATTGCAATCCCAAAATCAGTACATGAAGCCTTGAAAGATAGGAATTGGGCTCAAGCCATGCAAGAGGAGATGAATGCTTTGGAGAAAAATAAAACATGGGAGGTTATTGATAGACCCAACGGAAAGAAAGCAGTAGGGTGCAGATGGGTTTATGCCCTGAAATATAATTATGATGGCACTCTTGAGAGATATAAGGCTCGATTAGTGGCCAAAGGTTACACTCAAACCTATGGCATTGATTATGAAGAAACATTTGCTCCAGTTGCAAAGATGAATACAGTGAGAATCTTGTTATCCCTTGCTGCCCATTACAATTGGGATATAAATCAATTTGATGTGAAAAATGCTTTCCTCAATGGTGAGTTAGAAGAAGAAGTCTACATGGAAATCCCGCCTGGTTTTGATTCTGTGAAGGGGGAAAATAAAGTTTGTAGATTAAAAAAGGCCTTGTATGGATTGAAGCAGTCACCTCGTGCTTGGTTTGGAAGATTTACTAAGGTCATGATAACCTTAGGATACAGACAGAGCCAAGGAGATCACACTCTTTTCTTCAAGCACTCCCAAAATGGGAAGCTTACTGTGCTCTTTGTATATGTTGATGATATTATTATCACAGGTGATGATTTTGTGGAGAGACAGATTCTGCAAACACGGCTTGCCTCTGAGTTTGAAATCAAAGACCTTGAGAAACTGAGATATTTCCTAGGGATAGAAGTAGCTCATTCAAGCAAAGGAATTTTTATCAGCCAGAGGAAATATGTTCTTGATCTTCTCAAAGAAGCAGGAAAGCTCGGGTGTAAACCCTCTAATACTTCTATTGAGCAGAATCACAAGATGGGCTATGAAGAAGAGAGTCCTCCAGTTGATAAAGGACAATATCAACGGCTAGTTGGGAAATTGATATATCTGGCCCATACTAGACCAGACCTAGCTTATGTTGTTAGTGTTGTCAGTCAGTTTATGCACGATCCAAAAGAAAAACACATGCAGGCAGTAGAGAGAATTCTTCAGTATCTTAAAGGTACTCCTGGTAAAGGATTGTTATTCCGACGTGATGGTAATCTATCTTTAGAAGTCTACACAGATGCTGATTATGCTGGATCGTGACTGACCGTCGTTCTACCACTGGTTATTGCATGTTTCTTTGCGGTAACTTGGTGACATGGAGAAGTAAGAAACAAGATGTGGTTGCCAGATCAAGTGCAGAAGCTGAATTTCGAGCTATGGCTCAAGGCATTTGTGAGTTACTGTGGCTGAAAATTGTACTTGATGATCTCAAAATAAAATGTAAGGGACCTATGAAGCTGCTATGTGATAATAAGTCCGCTATTTGTATAGCTCATAATCCAGTCCAACATGATCGGACTAAACATATTGAGGTTGACCGCCATTTCATCAAAGAGAAACTTGATAGCGGGTTGATTACCACTCCATACATTCCCACTGGGCGTCAATTAGCTGATCTATTAACAAAGGGGCTTCCTTCAGACAGATTTCAAGAACTTACTAGCAAGCTGGGAATGATAAATATCTATTCCTCAGCTTGAGGGGGAGTGTTGTAAATAATAATTATTTAGTTATTATTTAGTCATTTATTTTTTGTATTGGGCCAAGCCCATTAGGTTAAAATTAGGTCAAATATTCTCTATAAATAGAGAACCCTTTGTACAGATTATTTACAATTCTATAATATATTAGAATACCTTTTTTCTTGTGGATCAGTGATCTCGGGTAAGACTAGAACGACTTATCTACTTGTATTCGGATGCAAGGTAAAGACCTCATGAGCTACAGATATAGAGATGTCTTAGCTAAAGTCGTGGGTGGATCTATAAGGGTATAGCTCACACTGAACAGACCCACAAAAGAGACTCTATGAGGAAATCTTACAGAGAGTATCATTAGAGTAGTCTCTTTATATTTGGGTATGTCTTTCCTTAGACCAGAAGTTATTACCTAGACTATGTTCTAGAAGGCATGTTTTGACTGTATACCTCGTCTTCCTGAAACATGGAGACTTATAGGTATACTATTGGGCTTGTCCTGAAAGAGCGCGGGGCTAGGGTGATAAGCTGAAGGAATTCGTCAAATCTTTGTGAGAGATTAGGTTATCTGTAAACCGGAGAAATCGGGATGACATTTACAGGTTTCGGGAATCTATGCATAGTAAAAGAGATCATGAGATGATCTGCCTTTAGAGTCAGTAAATTGAAGATTCCCTATTTCGAATAAAGCTTACCCTAAACCGCAAGGGTTAATACGCTTCCTTACCCTAGGTTTTATGGGAAGGTAACCGAGACGAAAAGAAATACATACGACAACCAAATATGTGTAATAGGATGATCAAGTCATTATTCTAACTAGCTCTGGGGCAACAAAGCATTGCTAGTGCTCTGTGTTCTCATTAAATGGGTTGTGGGCTTGTTGGGCCCGAGCCCATTTATGTCAGTGGCTATGTTGGACCTAATGGGTCACACACTAACACCTTAATGTCATGATGATATAGCATTAAAGGTATTGGGCTTAATAATGGTTGTTAGCCCAAGATGAAGTTTGGAAGCCCACCTAAGAGGGAAAGGGCGCATAGTATTGTTAATGGGCTTGGATGGTCCAAGACATTACTAATTAATTTAATTAGTTAAATTAATTATCAAATATTTAAATTTTGAATTTTGAATTTGAAATATGAATTTTGAATTTTGAATTTTGAATTTGAAATTTGAAATTTGAATTTTGAATTTGAAATTTGAATTTGAATTTGAAATTTGAATTTTAATTTAAAATTTAAATGTTTGAACGTTTGAATTTAAATGTTTGAATTCAAATTTGAATTGGCTATGAAAAGTTGTTTCATAACAAAAGGATAAGATGAGATCTTGTTGGAACAAATCCCTTGTATCAAGAGAAGATCTATGGAGATCTCCAAGAGCTGATTTGGGGCGCCATTTTGGTGGGAGATGATTGTCATCTTGTCAAACCAACAAGCTCCAATCAGATTTGGTTGTTGAGAGAATCAGTGAGCTAGTTGGTTCAAACTTGAATGCAACAGCTCAAATGTATCTGGACCCTTTTTGGGCTGAATAGGGGCGCATGAATTGGTGGTCATATGATAACCATTGGTTCAGAATTTTGACCACATAAAGACCTAGTCTTATGAGGATTCAAAGGGCAGGTTGTTGGGATTTTTGAATTGCAACAACTCCACCTTTGTCTCACTCACTTGTGCGCCACTTTCATTATAAGTAAAGTAAAAATTCTGATTTTAGATACTAATTCTCTCCCTCTCTTGTGCGCCTAGTTGGTGTGTTCCTCCTTAAGGTTTTTCAAAAGAACCTAGCCAATTCTTCTATATACCATTCTCACTCTTGTGAAGTTTAAATGCTGGAGACTTCCCTCTTCTAAACACATATACAAGCCTCCTTCTTCACCTATTGAGCGCATAGCAAGCCTCTCTGTGGTGGTCAATTGGTGGCTTTCAAGAAAGCATTCTTGCATCTTGACGTGGGTGGTGTGGATCAACGTTAGAGGGTTTGAACCCTTCAAAACTAACACTGATCGTCTTGGAGTTCTGAACTCACAAACAAAGGTAACATCACATGCCATAAAGCATGATTCTTGATTGCATGTGTAATTCCGCATATGAAAAATTTTGTTTTTCCCTCTCACATGCTACGACCTTCAAGGCCATTTTACTTTCAATTTCAACATACCAAAAAAAATAGAATACGTACCTCCATGCAATATTCTTTCCTAATAAATGAAAGAGAGCATAAACAAAGTAAATGATAGATATTCTAATATATTAAAACTCTAATTGATCCTCTAACCTACTCACTATCAAAACAAAAAGTGGAGTGCATCTAGACGCACATCTACATTTAATACAATTATTGACAATATATGTTATTCCTTAAAGACATTAAATATTTTGAGAAATTACAAATATTAAATACGAAGAATAAAACTAAATTGAAATATAAAATTATACCTGAACACAACATGTCTCTGTCTCACCAATTGTTTAGACGTCTCCTACTACACGTCCATTTATGTCTCTACCTTGTACTTCTACGCATAGGCTCTTTTCTTTAATTATATTTAACAATGTCATTTTTTATTCTTGAAAGTAGGGTTGTCCTTGTACGGGAGAATCCATGCCACTGCTTAATTAATAATTGTTATAAATGCACTTGTTAGAAATAATTTTTATAAAAATATTATAATACTAAATTGTACCTCAATCTAAATTTGTATATCTTACATAGCTTTACTTTTGTTCCAATTCTAACTAACCTAAAATAAAAAAGGAGATCAATTAATAAAAGGTTGGAAGTAATAATTCCTCAAAATAAATCTGCATCTCTTTACCTATAATTTTGATTGTGCTGCTGCAGCCAATGGTTAACCTGGTCTTGCAATATTTTGTCCATATCTTCATCATATCGCTTTATCACGTTTGCAGGCATATCTTCTAGTTTCATTTAATTTTTCAGCTAATTTTTATTTGCCTTGTTATTTATGTCAATACATGCCTTGAATCCATCTCCGTCAGGCACCAAATCCCATAAAATATGTATTCTCAGAAAATAAATAAATATAGATTAATATTATTTTCACATAAAAGTAAATTAGACCAACTCATAATGCACAATTATTTAATCAAATGAAATACATTCCCAGAAGCGTACATATTTGAAACTTTATAGCGTTATATTCTTGAAAAATGTAACATTACATTCAAAACCACCATAATTTTATTTTAGTTCGTTGCAATTATTTAAATTACTAACAAGAACAAGATATGTCTCATTTGTTGTAACAACATATGTGTCATCACATGTACCTTGAAATCAGATTCTCCTATATATTGAAATTACAATCTTATGCTTGTGAAAATTATTAGAAATAATGAAAATAAGCCATGGGATGAAGGGTTACATATAAATAACATAAATTCTCAGACCATAGGATAAAGGGTTACACAGAAACCATGTGTAAGATTTTTCCCTTTCCATGTCGTCATGCGTAAGATATTTCCTTTTCTTTGTCGTCATGCAACAATGAATTATATTCTAAATCCATCATTCAATAATAACTCCCCTTCCTTGGCGTCATGCGTGAGATATTTGCATAAAAAATGATACAATCCAAAAAATTTACACCATTTTTGTAACATGACTTACCATACACAATGGCGGTTAGGGATGTGAAGGGAAATCTTTCTTTGTAACAGAAAAATTATGATACCAATCAGTTCAAGACAGTCCAAAACAAATGAAAACATAAAAGTTAGACGTGCTTACCTTTGCAAAATCGTCCCTTTCAACATACCAAAAATAATAAAATACGTGTCCTCCATGCAATATTCTTTCCTAACAAATGAAAGAGGGCATAAACAAAGTAAACGATAGATATTCTAATATAGTAAAACTCTAATTGATCCTCTAACCTACTCACTAACAAAACAAAAAGTGGAGTGCATCTAGACGCACATCTACATTTAATACAATTATTGACAATATATGTTATTCCTTAAAGATATTAATTTTTTTGAGAAATTACAAATATTAAATACGAAGAAGAAAACTAATTTGAAATATAAAATTATACCTAAACACAACATGTCTCTGTCTCACCAATTGTGTATACGTCTCCTACTACACGTCCATTTATGTCTCTCCCTTTTTCTTCTACGCGTAGGCACTTTTCTTTAATTATATTTAACAATGTCATTTTTTATTCTTGAAAGTAGGGTTGTCCTTGTTCGGGAGCATCCACGCCACTGCTTAATTAATACTTGTTATTAATACACTTGTTAGAAATAATTTTTTTAAAAATATTATAATACTAAATTGTACCTCAATCTAAATTTGTATATCTTACATTGCTTTACTTTTGTTCCATATCTTACTAACCTAAAATAAAAAAGGAGATGAATTAATAAAAGGTTGGAAGTAATAATTACTCAAAATAAATCAGCATCTCTTTACCTGTAATTTTGATTGTGCTCCTGCAGCCAATGGTTAACCTGGTCTTGCAATATTTTGTCCATCTTTTCATCATATCGCTTTATCACGTTTGCAGGCATATCTTCTAGTTTCATTTAATTTTTCAGCTAATTTTTTTTTGCCTTGTTATTTATGTCAATACATGCCTTGAATCCATCGCCGTCAGACACCAAATCCCATAAAATATGTATTCTCAGAAAATAAATAAATATATATTAATATTATTTTCACATAATAGTAAATTAGACCAACTCATAATGCACAATAATTTAATCAAATGAAATACATTCCCGGAAGCGTACATATTTGAAACTTTATAGCGTTATATTCCTGAAAAATGTAACATTACAGTCAAAACTACCATAATTTTATTTTAGTTCATTGCAATTATTTAAATTAATAACAAGGACAAGATATGCCTCATTTGTTGTAACAACATATGCGTCATCACGTGTACCTTGAGTTCAGATTCTCCTATGTAGTGAAATTACAATCTTATGCTTGTGAAAATTATTAGAAATAATGAAAATAAGCCATGGGATGAAGGGTTACATATAAAAAACTAAAATTCTCAGACAATAGGATAAAGGGTTACACTGAAATCATGCGTAAGATATTTCCCTTTCCTTGTCGTCATGCATAAGATATTTCCTTTTCTTTGACGTCATGCAACAATGAATTATATTCTAAATCCATCATTCAATAATAACTCTCATTCCTTGGCGTCATGCGTGAGATATTTTCGTAAAAATGATACAATCCGAAAAATTTACACCATTTTTGTAACATGCCTTACCATACACAAAGGCGGTGAGGGATGTGAAGGGAAATCTTACTTTGTAACAAAAAATTATGATACCAATCAAGACAGTCCAAAACACATGAAATACATAAAAGTTAGACGTGCTTACCATTGCAAAATCTTCCCATACACCATACCAAAAATAACAAAATACGTATCCTCCATGCTATAATCTTTCCTAATAAATGAAAGAGAGCATAGACAAAGTAAACGATAGATATTCTAATATACTAAAACTCTAATTGATCATCTAACCTACTAACTAACCAAACAAAAAGTGGAGTGCATCTAGACGCACATCTACATTTAATACAATTATTGACAATATATGTTATTCCTTAAAGATATTAAATTTTTTGAGAAATTACAAATGTTAAATACGAAGAAGAAAACTAATTTGAAATATTAAATTATACCTAAACACAACATGTCTCTGTCTCACCAATTGTGTAGACGTCTCCTACTACACGTCCATTTATGTCTCTTCCTTTTTCTTCTACGCGTAGGCTGTTTTCTTTAATTATATTTAACAATGTCATTTTTTTATTCTCGAAAGTAGGGTTGTCCTTGTTCGGGAGCAACCACGCCACTGCTTAATTAATACTTGTTATTAATACACTTGTTAGAAATAATTTTTACAAAAATATTATAATACTAAATTGTACCTCAATCTAAATTTGTATATCTTACATAGCTTTACTTTTGTTCCACATCTTACTAACCTAAAATAAAAAAGGAGATCAATTAATAAAAGGTTGGAAGTAATAATTCCTCAAAATAAATCTGCATCTCTTTACCTGTAATTTTTATTGTGCTCCCGTAGCCAATGGTTAACCTGGTCTTGCAATATTTTGTCCATATCTTCATCATATCGCTTTATCACGTTTGCAGGCATATCTTCTAGTTTCATTTAATTTTTCAGCTAATTTTTATTTGCCTTGTTATTTATGTCAATACATGCCTTGAATCCATCGCCGTCAGGAACCAAATCCCATAAAATATGTATTCTCAGAAAATAAATAAATGTAGATTAATATTATTTCACATAATAGTAAATTAGACCAACTCATAATGCACAATAATTTAATCAAATGAAATACATTCCCGGAAGCGTACATATTTGAAACTTTATAGCGCTATATTCCTGAAAAATGTAACATTACAGTCAAAACCACCATAATTTTATTTTAGTTCATTGCAATTATTTAAATTAATAACAAGGACAAGATATGCCTCATTTGTTGTAACAACATATGCGTCTTCACGTGTACCTTGAGTTAAGATTCTCCTATGTAGTGAAATTACAATCATATGCTTGTGAAAATTATTAGAAATAATGAAAATAAGCCATGGGATGAAGGGTTACATATAAAAAACTAAAATTCTCAGACAATAGGATAAAGGGTTACACTGAAATCATGTGTAAGATATTTCCCTTTCCTTGTCGTCATGCATAAGATATTTCCTTTTCTTTGACGTCATGTAACAATGAATTATATTCTATATCCATCATTCAATAATAACTCTCATTCCTTGGCGTCATGCGTGAGATATTTTCGTAAAAATGATACAATCCGAAAAATTTACACCATTTTTGTAACATGCCTTACCATACACAAAGGCGGTGGAGGATGTGAAGAGAAATCTTACTTTGTAACAAAAAGTTATGATACCAATTGTAACAGCCTGTTACGTACCGGTATTGTTAACAGCAGTATTAGACATTCTCTTTGCAATTTTCTCATTCAAACCCCTCTGAAATTTAGCAGAAAGAAACTCAGGGGTAGGCATCACACCCCCATTGGCAAATTTCACCAAATCATTAAACCTTGCCACATAGGCATCAATAGTCATGGTACCCTGTACCAACTTTTCAAATTCACCCTGTTTAGCCTCCCGAACATCTCGGGGAAAATATTCCTCATGAAACAACCTCTCAAATAAGGCCCATGTAATCTCTTCCCTTTGAATAATGAAAGGCTGAGATGCGGTGTACCACCACTCGTGGGCATCTCCCTCGAGCATATAAACAGAATACAACAGCCTCTGGGGATCCTGACACTCCATAACCTGAAAGATTTTATCCATACCCCTCAACCAAGTAGTCACTACCTTCGGGTCCCTTGACCCCTGAAATGATGGCGGCTTGTGCTTTCTAAAAGAGATGAGCCTCTGCTCATTAGTACCTGCAAACACTTGCCCAGCAATCCCAACAGACTGAGCAACCACAGAAGGATCCACAGAAGGATCTGGAACATAGGTGGGATCAGTAGTGTGATGACTAGCCTCTGTCGAATGATGACTAGCCCCACTCCCCTCATTCTGAGGAGTAACAGATGGCGTACGGGTAGCAGTATCCGTAGCCGTATGTGGAGGAGAATCATCCCTCCTGTGCCGAGCCCTGTCCTCCCTCATCTCATTCATGAAGGCATGCATCATATCCTGATTATTTTTCATCAGGGTCTCGGTCATAGTTCTATTGGCAGCAGTCTCTTCCTGCAGAGCATTCAGAACTGCAGTAATAGGATCTGGTGCTACTAAATGACCTGCACCTCTAGCTCCACGGCGACCCCGTGCCCTGCTCATGATATCTGTACATGTAACACAAAGGAATGAGCTGATCATACCCACACTGAGGAATCACATATACATTAATCATAAATAGTTCACAGATAGCTATGCAACACAAGATACAGTAATACATTATCAGAGTTCCCTCACAAAACTGCTCTGATACCATAAAATGTAACATCCCGTTACGTACCGGTATTGTTAACATTAATTATGATATTAAGCGCAGTTACAATCACAGCAGTTCATTTATAAAAACGAGAATAAATTTTTTTCGACTATTACGCGAGCATTTAAATCATAAAAAGGCGTAATAATTAAAAGCTGTGACCGTAACCGTAAAATCTTGCGGAAGACTTATTTAAACTATACTTATAACTTACATCATTTATTATAAGTTACTAAGGAGTTCCCATAAACTCACTTAGCCTATTTCCAACTTTACGTTTTTACCAATTCGAACATGTTTCACTCTAAATTTTTCTGCGACCAAACCGATCGCAACCAACCCTTCTTCCCAGATTATATTTTTGTATTACTTAATTCCCTTTTTAACAAGCTATCATACGCTCAATTCGGAGCTCATTTGCTCCGGTTATCGCCGTTTGAAGTTGGATAAGCAATTAGCCCAAACAACCCCAAAAACAGCCCCAAACCACTCACATTTCTCGAATTACTGCACTCAATCCACTCAACCATTTGCTCTCAAATTTGTATCCTAGAAACTAGACATCTCAAAATTCATTTTGATATATCATACGCTTAATTTGACTGAGAAACGAAGCGGGAATTAATTTCCCAAATCCGGTCCAGAATCTGCCTCAGGTGCAGTGGCACATGAGCAGTCCGCGTTTCTCTATTTGTTTCAGGCCGAAGATCAACCCAGATTTTCCTTACATTTTTACACAAGGTAGAGGACATCTCAACCTTCAAAATGGCGTATGGTACGTCCCTAGGGGACCTCTATGGAGGGAGATATGCTCTCCCGAAGTTCGCCTAAAATCTGCCAATTCTACAGAAAATTCGCCAGAGTTTCCTTTGTTTTTCCAATAATCCCAAATTTGTAAAAGATCATTTAAACCTCAAATGTACCTAATAAACACATGATAATACAGTAATAATCCAATGGGTGGCACACACAAGGACCAACAACGCCTTGGGGCACTTACAACCCAATCCAGTTTATAGTTATTAAACATAGAGTCCATATTAATTATTCTTAAGTAGTTGCAATCACTAACACCTTTTTCATGCATATTTCCATCATACATATTATCATAACCTAAAATAGGCCTAAGGCCCTTCCATCATAATTAGACATGCATCAATACTATTACAATATGGCTTTACAAATTACAACTTGAAACTAAAACTTCAAATTACATTCTTCTAAAATTTCAACTTAATTTAAAAGACAACATAACCAAATACATCACTACTAGACTTAGGCAAAATGGCATGAACAAGATGCTAATGAAGCTACTAATAAATACAAATGACATGTTCATGCCCTAAGTCTAGCCTAGGCCACACGGCCAACAAAATGCAAAATAAGAAGCGCTCCACCGCTCACTCTGCGGGCCTCTTGCCCGAGGCTCCTGCTCCACTGCTACCTCCTGAAATAAATGCCCCGAGACGGGGTGAGATATACGAATATATCTCAGTAACCAAGAGGTTCTGGAGAAAACTCCACCCAATGGTTCACTTCGATGCATATCAATAGAATACAACAACCACTTTGAAAACGGGATATAGCAAGGGATTTAGAGAATGGGGAATATAAAGAAAACAAAATACGACGATACGGGATGGTAACCCCAATTCCACGTACGCCCTCGGCATATATAAGCCTATGGGTATCATCCAAGGTGTGTTCACAGAAACCACAACCATGATGCCCAAACCAACCAAAACGCCAAAGACATTCCTCGTGTGCTCCTACCCGGATCACACACCATGACACACAGTCAACTGGGACTCCCTCCTGGAGACCTATCCAGCGGAAGTCCGAAAATGCCCGAAGGCTAATAAAACTATCTACTGGCCAGAGACTCGGTACCGCAGTACCCATAGCAATAATGCATGCATGCTCATGTGTTCTATACTATTCATACACACTTCCTACCGTTGCCATCAACTGGCAAGGTGGAACAGAAAAGGGGAACAAGCCCCAGTACCAAGAGGTTACCTTAAATCGTGTTTCCACAAGCTCCGCAGCAGCTTATCCCTCAACTCGGTACACAGCAGAATGCCTACACAGAGGACATTCCCAATCACTCTCAGTTCAACCAATACATGTTAATTTATAATTACACATGCAATGAACCAATTTCTTACCTCAATCCACTTGGTCCCGGACCAAGGGTAACTCACTGATTCAAGATTCGGGATTCAGGTCGACGTACGGCAACCTATACAATAACGTACATCCATCAGTACTCGTCAAATAGTATCAAAACGCAAAATCACAAAAATCCTCCCCATCCTCCCTTGATGGTTCGGCCATTGTAGTGTAAATGTGAGATTTATTTTTCTAAATTTTCTTTCTCATTTTGTTACGTCTCATTAGGTTGTCAATAGGCCAGTTCAAGTGCCGGTTCGTCATTTTCGCGTCGAATTACATCAAAACGCGAAAATCGCCAAATCACCCCTTTTCCCCTTGGAGGTTCGGCCATGTAGGTGTAAATTTGAGATTTATTTTTCTAAATTTTCTTTCTCATTTTATAACACTCCCTTAGGTTGTTTAGAGGCTAGTTCAATCGTCGTTTTTCCATTTTTCGACATTTACGCATCGTTTTGCGAAATATTTCATTTTGGGCTCATTTAGGTCTCTAACACAATTCATTTTTTCCATTGATTCAAACACTCTCCAAGCACAACCCAACCCATCTAAGCACCATATAACTACACAAATCATCATCCAAATCATTTTTCAACATCAATTCCTCAATCTTTCCTCAAAGAATCGAATTTTACCCTATGGCATTCCAAGGAATTTCCATACAACTTTAATCATTCCAACCATCACACAACCTATTATATCATCATACCATCATGCCACCATTCATCAAACAAGTCTCAACACCAAAATTCACAAATTCCAAAATCATGATCATCAATTTTTCTAAGTTAAAAATCATCACATTTCACTTAAAATTTTCCTTGCATTTCTAGCATTACTACATCATTTTAAGGCATTATCATCTAATAGACATTTTCCATTTGAGCTCTCTAACACAACACATCATAAAATCCCTCTTTAGGGTTCATAAACACAATTCACCAATCAACCATTGAAATGTTGAAATAACTCACCCAAATGCAAGGCAAATGACTCCTCCTAAGTATACTCCACCATTGGAGCATTCCAAAGCTCCATGAACACAAAATTCCACAAGTGAGCCGCGGCCTTTGAGGGGGAGGATCTCAAAATCCAGCCACTTTCGCGACTCAAGGATGGCACCAATGGCTTTAGAAGGCAATTTCCAACAAATTTCAAGTTAAACTTTGTTGAATTTGGTTAGGATTTGAGTGATTTAGGTGAGAAGAAAAATTTGAAAGAAAACTTGGAGAAAGAAGGAGGGGGCTCGGTTTTTGGCTGAAGGAGGTGATGAATAGTACTTTGATGAGGTGTTTTAAGTGAATTTTAAGTGGGGTGGGTCCCACGCCACCTCACGCGATTTAAAACGCGTCCCAACTTTCACTAAACGTCCGTAAATTCAACACCTATTTAGAAACTCTAATTTTTAACATTAACTATTCTCCTTTAATTATGCTTGATCAGATGAATTAAGAGTCCTCCATTCGTTCGGAGAAAACACTGTTTTAAGCTATTACGCGCGCCATTGGCACGCTTCCCCAAACTGTCTTAATTTCATCGAATATTATAAGAAATCATATTTCCTAACTCATTAGACCATTTTTAACTCATATTTGAAACCTAGAGCTCAAAATTCAACTGTCACGTTTTACGGTGCAATCGTAACGCGGTATTTTTACCCGCGAAAAAAACCCTATTCAATGATTTTTCTAAAACTTGACTATCCACTCAATTTTTCGTTCTGAACCCATTTCCAGGGTTATTTTTACCATCTGAGACCTTCTACTCAATTTTTATCTTCCTAGGGTTGCGTGTTGGCTAATTACCGTTTTGCCCTTTTTTTGTATTTTGGCCTAATCTTTAGGATTTTCACTAATTCATCACTTGATTGCTCACTTAATATTTTAATTACTTGATTTAAAATTGTGAGGTGTTATACAATCAAGACAGTCCAAAACACATGAAATACATAAAAGCTAGATGTGCTTACCTTTGCAAAATCTTCCCTTTCACCATACCAAAAATAACAAAATATGTGTCCTCCATGCTATAATCTTTTCTAATAAATGAAAGAGAGCATAGACAAAGTAAACGATAGATATTCTAATATATTAAAACTCTAATTGATCCTCTAACCTACTCACTAACCAAACAAAAAGTGGAGTGCATCTAGACGCACATCTACATTTAATACAATTATTGACAATATATGTTATTCCTTAAAGATATTAAATTTTTTGAGAAAATACAAATATTAAATACGAAGAAGAAAACTAATTTGAAATATAAAATTATACCTAAACACAACATGTCTTTGTCTCACCAATTGTGTAGACGTCTCCTACTACACGTCCATTTATGTCTCTACCTTTTATGTAACAGCCTGTTGTACACTGGTATTGTTAACATTAATTATGATTTTAAGCGCAGTTACAACCACAGCAGTTCATTTATAAAAATGCGAGTAAACTTTTTCCGTATATTACGCGAACGTTTAAAACAATAAAAAACGTAATAAATAAAAGTTGTGACCATATATGTAAACTCTTTGCGGAATAATTATTTAAAATACTTTTATAACTTTTTTTACATCTCTCAAGCCAATAAGGGGTCCCCATAAACCCACTTAGCCAAAATCTCACTTTTACGTTTTCTACTTATCGGAAAATGGTTCGGTCTTTAATTTTCTGCGTACAGGCCGCATATAACAAGTCTCCCATATTTTAGTATGTTATTCTACACTTAATTACTTTTCCAGGAAGCTATCACACGAGTCATAAAGTTCTCGTTTAATCCGGATATCGTCATTTGAAGTCGGACAAGCAAATCTGCCAGCCAACCCCAAAATAGCTACAAACATCCTTCACTAAATAAATTACTGTAGAAAATTCACTCAAAAATTTGCTCTCAAATTTTTATACAACAAACTAGACACATCAAGTTTTAATTTGATATATCATACACCTAATTTGACCAAGAAAAGAAGCAGGAATAAATTTCCCTAATTTTGGTCCTGAACTGCCCAATGTGCAGTAGCCCACTGTACAGTCCGAGTTCACTGCCCTATACAGGCCGACATCCAACCTATAATTTCCTCAAATTTTAAAACAGGATAGGGGACATCTCAAGCTTCAAAATGGCGTATGGAATATCCCTATCGGACCTCTGCGGAGGGAGATATTCTCTCCCAAAGTTCGCCTAAATTCTGCCAATTTCTAGAAAATTCGCCATAGTTTCCTTTGTTTTTCAATAATCCCCAAGTTTGCACAAGTGATCTATGACCTCAAAATGTACCTAATAATCATTGGGTGGCACACACAAGGACCAACAATGCCTTGGGGCTCTTACAACCCATCACAGTTTATATTAATTTACTCAATTCATATCACATTGCTTACTTTGTTAACACTAAACATGTTTCAATCATCAAGGTCCATTTGCATGCATTTTTTAAACATACACATAATCATAATCCTAAAATAGGCTTATGGCCCCTTCATCATATTACATATTGTAACAGCCCGTTGTACACCAGTATTGTTAACATTAATTATGATATTAAGCGCAGTTACAATCACAACAATTCATTTATAAAAATGCGAATAAACTTTTTCCGATTATTACGCGAGCATTAAAACATAAAAAGCGTAATAATTAAAAGCTGTGACCGTAACCGTAAACTCTTGCGGAAGAATTATTTAAACTATTTTTATAACTTACTTTACTTATTATAAGATACTAAGGGGTTCCCATAAACCCACTTAGCCAATATCCGAACTTTACGTTTTTACCTATTCGGACATGTTTCACTCTTAATTTTTCTGCGACCACGCCGCTTGCAAACAAACCTTCTTCTCAGATTATATCTTTGTCTTACTTAATTCCCTTTTCAACAAGCTATCACACGCTCAATTCGGAGCTCGTTTGCTCCGGTTATCGCCGTTTGAAGTTGGATCAGCAAATAGCCAACCAACCCCAAAAACAGCTCTAAACAACTCACATTACTCGAATTACTGCACTCAATCCACTCATCCATTTACTCTCAAATTTTTATCCTACAAACTAGACATCTCAAAATTTATTTTGATATATCACACGCTTAATTTGACTGAGAAACGAAGCGGAAATTAATTTCCCAAAGCAGGTCCAGAACTGCCTCAGATGCAGTGGCACATGAGCAGTCCGCGTTTCTCCATTTTTTTCAGGCCGAAGATCCACCCAGCTTTCCCCAAATTTTGACACAAGGTAGAGAACATCTCAACCTTCAAAATGGCGTATGGCACGTCCCTATTGGACCTTTATGGAGGGAGATATGCTCTCCCGAAGTTCGCCAAAAATCTGCCAATTCTACAGAAAATTCGCCAGAGTTTCCTTTGTTTTTCCAATAATCCCAAATTTATAAAAGATCATTTAAGCCTCAAATGTACCTAATAATCACATGATAGTACAGTAATAATCTAATGGGTGGCACACACAAGGACCACCAACGCCTTGGGGCACTTACAACCCAATCCACTTTATAGTTATTAGGCATATAGTTCATATTAATCATTCTTAAGTAGTTGCAATCACTAACACTTTTTTCATGCATATTTTCATCATACATGTAATCATACCCTAAAATAGGCCTAAGGCCCTTCCATCATAAATAGTCATGCATCAAATACGATTACAATATTGCTTTACAACTTACAACTTGAAACTTAAACTTTAACTTACATTCTTCCAATATTACAACTCAAATTCAAATGACAACATAACCAAATACATAACTACTAGACTTAGGCAAAATGGCATGAACAAATATGCTAATGAAGCTCATACCACATACATATGAGATGTTCATGCCCTAAGTCTAGCCTAGGCCACACGGCCAACAAAATGCAAAATATGAAGCACTCCACTGCTCACTCTGCGGGCCTCTTGCCCGCTGCTCCGGCTCCACTGCTACCTCCTGAAATAAATGCCCCGAGACGGGGTGAGATATACGAATATATCTCAGTAACCAAGAGGTTCTGGAGAAAACTCCACCCAATGGTTCACTTCGATGCATATCAATAGAATGAAACAACCACTTTGAAAACGGGATATAGCAAGGGATTTAGAGAAATATGGAATATAAAGATACAAACTACGACGATACGGGATGGTAACCCCAATTCCACGTACGCCCTGGGCATATATAAGCCTATGGGTATCATCCAAGGTGCGTTCAAAGAAACCACAACCATGATGCCCCAACCATCCAAAACGCCAAAGACATTCCTAGTGTGCTCCTACCCGGATCACACACTATGACCCATGTTCAACTGGAACTCCCTCCTGGAGACCTATCCAGCGGAAGTCCGAAACTGCCCGAAGGCTAATAAAACTGTCTACTGGCCAGAGACTTGGTACATAAGTACCCATTGTAATAATGCATGCATGCTCATGTGTTCTATACTACTCATACACACTTCCTACCGTTGCCATCAACTGGCAAGGTGGAACAGAAAAGGGGAACAAGCCCCAGTACCAAGAGGTTACCTTAATTATTGTTTTCACAAGCTCCGCAGCAGCTTATCCCTCAACTTGGTACACAACAGAATGCCTACACAGAGGACATTCCCAATCTCTTATAATTCAAACAATACATGCTAATTTACAATTATACATGCATTGAACCAATTACATACCTCAATCCACTTGGTCCAGGACCAAGGGCAACTCCCAGATTCAAGTTTCGGGATTCAAGTCAACGTACGGCAACCTATACAATTACGTACATCCATCAGTACGCGTCAAATAGCATCAAAACGCAAAATTCACAAAATCCTCCCCATCCTCCCTTGATGGTTCCGCCATTCAAGTGTTAGTTTAAGATTTATTTTTCTAAATTTTCTTTCTCATTTTGTTACGCCTCATTAGGTTGTCAATAGGCCAATTCAAGTGTCATTTCGTCATTTTCGCGTCGAATTGCATCAGAACGCGAAAACCGCAAAATCCCCCCTTTTCTCCTTGAAGGTTCGGCCATCTATGTGTTATTTGGGGATTTATTTTTCTAAATTTTCTTTCTCATTTTATAACACTTCCTTAGGTTGCTTAGAGGCTAGTTCAATCGTCGTTTTTCTGTTTTATGACATTTACGCCTCGTTTTGCGAAATATTTCACTCTAGGTTCTTTATGCCAACTAAGCCACTTATTATTTTTCCATTGATTCTACCACTTGCCAACCACCACACAACCCATCTAATTACCTTTTTAACACATAATTCATCACTCAAACAATTTCCAACAACATCAATTCCATAATTTTCCTTTAAAGGCCAAATTGCAACCTATGGCAATTCTAGGATTTCCATTCACTTTTACTCACTCCACATCTCACACAACCTATTATATAATCATTCCATAATGCCACAATTCATCATACAAAGTCTCAACACCAAAATTCAATAGTCCAAAGTCATGATCATCAAATTTTCTAAGTTAAATTCATCAATTTTCACCAATAAATTTCATCGCATTTCTAGCTCTAATACATCATTCTAACACATTATCATCTAATACACATTTTCAAATTAAGCTCTCTAACATCACTATTCCTCAAATCAAAGTTTAGGTTTTCAAAACTCAATCACAAGAATCAACCAATGAAGTGTTGAAATAACTCACCCAAAAGCAAGGCAAATGACTCCTCCTAAGTATACTCCACCATTGGAGCATTTGAAAACTCCATGAACCCTAAAACTCCAATGTGAGCCGCGGCCTTTGAGGGGGAGGATCTCAAAATCCTCTCACTTTCACGGCTCAACAAGGCCACAAATGGCTTTGGAAGACAATTTCCAACAAATTTCAAGTTAAACTTTGTTGGATTTGGTTAGGATTTGAGTGATTAATGGAGAGAAGAAAAATTTGCACAATGAGGAAGGGGGAGGGGGCTGAAGCTCGGGTTTGGGGAGAGAGAAGGAAGTGAGGGTGATGATGAATAGTGGAGTGATGAGATGTTTAAGTGACTTTCAAGTGGGGTGGGTCCCACGCCACCTCACGCGATTCAAAACGCGTCAAAACTCTCACTAAACGTCCGTAAATTCAAAGCCTATTTAGAAACTCTAATTTTTAACATTAACTATTCCACTTTAATTAGGCTTGATCAGATGAATTCAGAGTCCTCCATTCGTTCGGAGAAAACATTGTTTTTAAGCTATCGCGCGCGCCGTTGGCACGTTTCCCCAAAATGACTTACTTTCATCAAATTTTATCAACAATCATATTTCCTAACTCATTAGACCATTTGTAACTCATATTTGAAACCTAGAGCTCAAAATTCAACTGGCACATTTTACGGTGCAATCGTAACGCGGTATTTTTACCCGCGAAAAACACTATTCACTGATTTTTCTGAAACTTGCCTATCCACTCAATTTTTCGTTCTGAACCTATTTCCAGGGTTATTTTTACCATCTGAGACCTTCTACTCAATTTTTATCTTCCTAGGGTTGTGTGTTGGCTAATTACCGTTTTGCCCTTTCTTTGTATTTTGGCCTAATCTTTAGGATTTTCACTGAATCTCCACTTAATTACACACTTAATGGCTTAAATACTTAATTTAAAATTGTGAGGTGTCCGCTAACTCAGGATATAGCCGGAGAATCTCATCCTCCCGCTCCCAAGTAGCCTCCTCAGGCGTACGTCCTTCCCATTGAACTTTAAGCATTGGAATCACTTTCCTTCTAAGCTTCTTCTCACTACGGTCAAGGACCTCACTAGGACCTATAGGAACCTTTAAATTCTCTCTGATTTCAATGTCGTCCGGTATCACCACATGTGATTCATCCGGAATATAACGCCGTAGCTGCGATACATGGAAATCAACGTGCAGATTTGACAACTGTGGGGGCAAGGCAAGCTGATAAGCCACTGGTCCTACTCTTTTCATTACCTGATACGGCCCAATAAAACGAGGACTCAGCTTCCTCACACCCAATGCACGTCCAACACCGGTAACTGGAGATAACCGCACAAACACATGATCACCTTCTTCAAATTCCGGCGGTCTGTGTCTATTATCATAGTAACTTTTTTGCCGATTCTTACTTATTTCCATCAAATTTTATCAGAAGTCATATTCCCTAGTTCTATAAACAATTTATAATTTGTATTCAAAACCTAGAGCTCAAAACGCAATCGGCACGTTTTACGGTGCAACTGTACCGCGGTATTTTTACCCGGTAAAAACACTATTCACTGAATTTTCTGAAACTTGCCTAACCACTCAATTTTTCGTTATGAATCCATTTTCTGGGTTATTTTTATCTTCCTAGGGTTGCGTGTTGGCTAATTACCGTTTTACCCTTCCATTGTATTTTTACCTAATTTTCAGGATTCGCACTAATCCTTCCCTTTAATCCATGTTTAATATTTTAATACATAATTTAGCATTGTGAGGTGTTATATTTTACTTCTACGCGTAGGCTCTTTTCTTTCATTATATTTAACAATGTCATTTTTTATTCTTGAAAGTAGGGTTGTCCTTGTTCGGGAGCATACACGCCACTGCTTAATTAATACTTGTTATTAATACACTTATTAGAAATAATTTTTATAAAAATATTATAATACTAAATTGTACCTCAATCTAAATTTGTATATCTTACATTGCTTTACTTTTGTTCCAATTCTAACTAACCTAAAAAAAAAAAGAGATCAATTAATAAAAGGTTGGAAGTAATAATACCTCAAGATAAATTTGCATCTCTTTACCTGTAATTTTGATTGTGCTCCTGCAGCCAATGGTTAACCTGGTCTTGCAATATTTTGTCCATATCTTCATCATATCGCTTTATCACGTTTGCAGGCATATCTTCTAGTTTCATTTAATTTTTCAGCTCATTTTTATTTGCCTTGTTATTTATGTCAATACATGCCTTGAATCCATCGCCGTCAGGCACCAAATCCCATAAAATATGTATTATCAGAAAATAAATAAATATAGATTAATATTATTTTCACATAATAGTAAATTAAACCAACTCATAATGCATAATTATTTAATCAACTGAAATACATTCCCGGAAGCGTACATATTTGAAACTTTATAGCGTCATATTCCTGAAAAATGTAACATTACAGTCAAAACCACCATAATTTTATTTTAGTTCGTTGCAATTATTTCAATTAATAACAAGGCCAAGATATGCCTCTTTTGTTGTAACAACATATGCGTCTCCAAGTGTACCTTGAGTTCAGATTCTCCTATATAGTGAAATTACAATCTTATGCTTGTGAAAATTATTAGAAATAATGAAAATAAGCCATGGGATGAAGGGTTACATATAAATAACATAAATTCTCAAACCATAGGATAAAGGGTTACACACAATCATGTGTAAAATATTTCCCTTTCACTGTCGTCATGCATAAGATATTTTCATTTCTTTGTCGTCATGCAACATTGAATTATATTCTAAATCCATCATACATCGTCATGCAACAATGAATTATATTCAAAATCCATCATTCAACAATAACTCCCCTTCCTTGGTGTCATGCGTGAGATATTCCCGTTAAAATGATACAATTCGAAAAATTTACACCATTTTTGTAACATGTCTTACCATACACAAAGGCGGTGAGGGATGTGAAGGGAAATCTTACTTTGTAACAAAAAATTTAATGTCAGTCACAAAAAGGTATGATACCAATCAGTTCAAGACAGTCCAAAACATATGAAATAGATAAAAGTTAGACGTGCTTACCATTACAAAATCTTCCCTTTCAACATACCAAAAATAATAGAATACGTGTCCTCCACGCAATATTCTTTCCTAATAAATGAAAGAGAGCATAGACAAAGTAAATGATAGATATTCTAGTATATTAAAACTCTAATTGATCCTCTAACCTACTCACTAACAAAACAAAAAGTGCAGTGCATCTAGACGCACATCTACATTTAATACAATTATTGACAATATATGTTATTCCTTAAAGATATTAAATTTTTTGAGAAATTACAAATATTAAATACGAAGAATAAAACTAATTTGAAATATAAAATTATACCTGAACACAACAGGTCTCTGTCTCACCAATTCTGTAGACGTCTCCTACTACACGTCCATTTATGTCTCTACCTTTTACTTCTACGCGTAGGCTCTTTTCTTTAATTATATTTATAAATGTCATTTTCTATTCTTGAAAGTAGGGTTGTTCTTGTTCGAGAGGATCCACGCCACTGCTTAATTAATACTTGTTATTAATACACTTGTTAGAAATAAATTTTATAAAAATATTATAATACTAAATTGTACCTCAATCTAAATTTGTATATCTTACATAGCTTTACTTTTGTTCCAATTCTAACTAACCTAAAGTAAAAAAGGAGATCAATTAATAAAAGGTTGGAAGTAATAATACCTCAAAATAAATTTGCATCTCTTTACCTGTAATTTTGATTGTGCTCCTGCAGCCAATGGTTAACCTGGTCTTGCAATATTTTGTCCATATCTTCATCATATCGCTTTATCACGTTTGCAGGCATATCTTCTAGTTTCATTTAATTTTTCAGCTCATTTTTATTTGCCTTGTTATTTATGTCAATACATGCCTTGAATCCATCGCCGTCAGGCACCAAATCCCATAAAATATGTATTCTCAGAAAATAAATAAATATAGATTAATATTATTTTCACGTAGTAGTAAATTAGACCAACTCATAATGCACAATTATTTAATCAAATGAAATACATTCCCGGAAGCGTACATATTTGAAACTTTATAGCGTTAAATTCCTGAAAAATGTAACTTTACAGTCAAAACCACCACAATTTTATTTTAGTTCATTGCAATTATTATAATTAATAACAAGGACAAGATATGCCTCATTTGTTGTAACAACATATGCGTCATCACTTGTACCTTGAGTTCAGATTCTCCTATATAGTGAAATTACAATCTTATGCTTGTGAAAATTATTAGAAATAATGAAAATAAGCCATGGGATGAAGGGTTACATATAAATAACATAATTTCTCAGACCATAGGATAAAGGGTTACACAGAAACCATGTGTAAGATATTTCCCTTTCCATGTCGTCATGCATAAGATATTTCCTTTTCTTTGTCGTCATGCAACAATGAATTATATTCTAAATCCATAATTCAATAATAACTCCCCTTCCTTGGCGTCATGCGTGACATATTTCCATAAAAATGATACAATCCAAAAAATTTACACCATTTTTGTAACATGCCTTACCATACACCTATGAAGCACCGATTCGTTAAAAAAAAAAATTCACGTATCCGATACGCGTCCCAGACGGGTACGCTTCTGACTCGGTTTTTGCAGTATCGGATGGGTCAACGACTTCTTCGATACGGTCAAATGAAAGTTTTGAGAATTTTTAAAAAATGAAGGTTGTTTTCTAACGGACGATTTTGGCCTAGAAGTACCTAAATCGAAATCTCACTTATATACTCACCTCATTCGAATAAGCTGTCTCTGTTCTTCCTCTCTGGACGCCGTGTCTCTGTTCTTCCTCTCTGGACGCCGTTGATGTTCCACCTTTTTTGCTCCGGCGACCTCTTTGGATCTTCCTTCTTGGCTTCGTACATCTGCCTTCTATAACTGTCAATAGTTTATTTTATTTGTCGCTTTGCTCCAATACCCACATCCAAAGACTTCTTCAGATACCTCTCTCTATTTGCATGTGCTGATGTGCCTTTGGGCTTTGTATCTGTCGGTTTGTCTTTATCCTTTCTCTTTGTCGGTTATCCTCTTTCATTCTTTTTTTCTTTATTATGTATATGAAAGAGTAGAGCATTAATAATATTGTATATCTTTTTTTAATTTTGGGAAACATTATAATTCCTATATCTTTCTATCCATTTTTATTACTAGTCCTTTTGATAAAAAAAATTAAAATAAAATCAATTTTGTTCAATAATATTTTACACACGATTTAAATTACCATCTATACTTTAATCTTTTCTCTTTTTTATGTGTCATTGTTATTATTGTTGTTCATTAATTTATTTATTTATTTTTTTATTATGTTAATTATGTATGCTTTTGTCTTGATTTTCTTTTTATGTTATGTATTTCTTAAATTTTATGATTCTGTATGAATAATCTATTATCTATGCTTATAATTTCTTTTATTATATTTTGTTAATGTAAAATATATTTTTTATATTAAAAATATTATTTAATACTAAGACGTATCGGGAACATATCGAAAACGTCGTGTCGGTATTGGTGCTTCATAGCCATACACAAAGGCGGTGAGAGATGTGAAGGGAAATCTTACTTTGTAACAAAAAATTATGATACCAATCAGTTCAAGACAGTCCAAAACACATGAAATAGATAAAAGTTAGACGTGATTACCTTTGCAAAATCTTCCCTTTCAACATACCAAAAATAATATAATACGTGTCCTCCACGCAATATTCTTTCCTAATAAATGAAAGAGAGCATAGACAAAGTAAATGATAGATATTCTAATATATTAAAACTCTAATTGATCCTCTAACCTACTCACTAACAAAACAAAAAGTGGAGTGCATCTAGACGCACATCTACATTTAATACAATTATTGACAATATATGTTATTCCTTAAAGATATTAAATTTTTTGAGAAATTACAAATATTAAATACGAAGAAGAAAAATAATTTAAAATATAAAATTATACCTAAACACAACATGTCTCTGTCTCACCAATTGTGTAGAAGTCTCCTACTACACATCTATTTATGTCTCTCCCTTTTCTTCTACGCTTAGGCTCTTTTCTTTAGTTATATTTAACAATGTCATTTTTTATTCATAAAAGTAGGGTTGTCCTTGTTCGAGAGCATCCACGCCACTGCTTAATTAATACTTGTTATTAATACAGTTGTTAGAAATACTTTTTATGAAAATATTATAATACTAAATTGTACCTCAATCGAAATTTGTATATCTTTACATAGCTTTACTTTTGTTCCAATTCTAACTAACCTAAAATGAAAAGGAGATCAATTAATAAAAGGTTAGAAGTAATAATACCTCAAGATATATTTGCATCTCTTTACCTGTAATTTTAATTGTGCTTGTGCAGCCAACAGTTAACCTGGTCTTGTAATATTTTGTCCATATCTTCATCATATCGCTTTATCATGTTTGCAGGCATATCTTCTAGTTTCATTTAATTTTTCAGCTCAATTTTTTTTGCCTTGTTATTTATGTCAATACATGCTTTGAATCCATCGCCGTCAGGCACCAAATCCCATAAAATATGTATTATTAGAAAATAAATAAATATAGATTAATATTATTTTCACATAACAGTAAATTAGACAACTTATAATGAACAATTATTTAATCAAATGAAATACATTCCCGGAAGCGTACATATTTGAAACTTCATAGCGTTATATTCCTGAAAAATGTAACATTACAGTCAAAACCACCATAATTTTTTTTTTCACTGCAATTATTTAAATTAATAACAAGGACAAGATATGCCTCGTTTGTTGTAACTGAAAGAAACTGACCTTGAAGGTCGAGGCATGTGAGAGGGAAAAACAAAATTTTTCGAGTGGAATAACACATACCATATCAAGAAACATGCTTTAGGGCATGGATGTTACCTTGTTTGCTTTCCAAAACTGGAGGATGATCAAGATGAGGCTTGAAGATGCAAGCCCTCTAATGTTGATCCACACCACCCTTTGTCAAGACGGAAGAACTCTTCTTCAAGGCCACCAACGAAAACACCAAGGGAGGCAAGCTATGCGCCCAATGTGTGGAGGAGGAGGCTAGGTCAAGGTGTTTAGAAGAGTGAATATTCAGCAAGAATAGACACAAAAGTGGTGCATGGTTTTCTTTGAAAAAGGCTAGGTTATTTCGAAACTCTCTTAAGAAAAACCTCAAAAGGAACCCACAAGGAGATGAGAGAATTGAGTTAATTAAAAATCTGATTTTCTTCACTCAAATAAGGCCCTATATATAGCGCACACTAGGGGGATGAGTGGAGTTGTTGCAAAATTCAAATCTTGTCAACAACCTCCTCTCACATCCTCATGATATCAAGTGAATATCTCAACAAGAATCTGACTCAACAACCATCATATGGCCAGCCATATGGTGCGCCCCACTTGGCCTCATAACAGTCCAGATACATTGAACAGTTGTATTCAAACTTGAACCAACTGTCTCACTTATTCTCTCAACAAACCAAATCTGACTGGAGCTCATTTGGTTGATCCTATGACCATCATCAGATACCTTAATCAGCGTCCCATATCCTCACTAGAAGATTCTCAAAGATCTCCTCTTGATATTTGGGATTTATTCCAACAAAATCTTATCTTATCCTTTTGTTATGAAACAACTTTTCATAGCCAATTCAAATTCAAATTCAAACATTTGAATTCAAACGTTCAAATATTTAAATTTTTAAATTCAAATTCAAATTCCAAATTCAAATTCAAATTTCAAACTCAAAATTCAAATTCAAAATTCAAAATTCAAAATTCAAAATTTCAAATTTCAAATTCAAAATTCAAAATTCGAATTTCAAAATTCAAATTCAAATTTCAAAATTCAAAATTCAAAATTCAAAATTTAAACATTTGATAATTAATTTAACTAATTAAATTAATTAGTAATGTCTTGGACCATCCAAGCCCATTAACTAACCATGCGCCATTTTTTCCTTTTGGTGGGCTTCCAAACTTCTTCTTGGGCTAACAACCATTATTAGGCCCAATACCTTTAATGCTATATTGTCATGACAATAAGGTGTTAGTGTGTGACCCATTAGGCCCAACATAGCCACTGACATAAATGGGCTTGGGCCCAATAAGCCCACAACCCATCTAATGACAACACAGAGCACTAGCAATGCTTTGTTGCCCCAGAGCTAGTTAGGTTAATGACATAATCATCCTATTACACATATTTGGTTGCCGTATGTATTTACTTTCGTCTCGGTTACCTTCCCATAAAACCTAGGGTAAGGAAACGTATCAACCCTTGCGGTTTAGGGTAAGCTTTATTCGAAATAGGGAATCTTCAATTTACTGACTCTAAAGGCAGATCATCTCATGATCTCTTTTACTATGCATAGATTCCCGAGTCCCTGTAAATGTCATCCCGATTTCTCCGGTTTACAGATAACCTAATCTCTCACATAGATCTGACGAATTCCTTCAGCTTATCACCCTAGCCCTGTGCTCTTTCAGGACAAGCCCAACAGTATACCTATGAGTATCCATGTTTCAGGCAGACGAGTTATACAGTCAAAGCATGCCTTCTAGAACACAGTCTAGGTAATAACTTCTGGTGTAAGGAAAGACATACCCAAATATAAAGAGACTACTCTATTGATACTCTCTGTGAGATTTCCTCATAGAGTCTCTTTTGTGGGTCTGTTCAGTGCGAGCTATACCGTTATAGATCCACCCACGACTTTAGCTAAGACATCTCCATATCTGTAGCTCATGAGGTCTTTACCTTGCATCCGAATACAAGTAGATAAGTCGTGCTAGTCTTACCCGAGATCATTGATCCCCATTCTCAGTGTCTCTAGACTAGGAACATAAAATTAGGAATAAACATCCGATATCCTTGAATCCTCATGACCGTGATCTCATCACAGATACGCAAGAGATACCTATTTTATTCCAAGGGGTTTATCCAGTTAACAGTAATATCGAGACAAAATATGAAACAGGATAAAGAATGCTTTTATTTATTTGCGACAATACAAAGGTCTACATCTATGTCCTTATTTAATCATAAGATTGTCTCTAGGACACCCAAATACTAACAAGCTCCCACTTGGCCTAGAGCCAATCAGACCTAAGTCGTATACCCAAAGCCTCATAATGACTATCATGTTTTCTCTGAGAAACAGCCTTTGTCAGAGAATCGGCCAGGTTATCATCTGTGGGAACATAATCCATCTTTACATCCATTCTATCAATGATTTCTCTAATCAGGTGATATCTGCGGAGCACGTGCTTAGATCTTTGATGAGACCTAGGTTCCTTTGAATGCGCAATGGCTCCAATGTTGTCGCACAACAACTGTATGGGCTCATCCACGCTTGGAACCACCCTAAGTTCAGATATGAACTTCTTGATCCACACGACCTCCTTAGCCGCTTCTGAAGCAGCTATATATTCAGCTTCTGTCGTTGAATCTACTGTTGTCTCCTGCTTGGAACTCTTCCAAGATACTGCCCCACCATTTAAGGTGAATACGAACCCTGACTGTGACTTGCAGTCATCTTTGTCACTCTGAAAGCTGGCATCAGTGAACCCTTTCACTGTTAGCTCATCAACCCCACCATAGACCAGAAACATATCCTTAGTTCTTCTTAAGTACTTAAGGATGGTCTTGACTGCCGTCCAGTGACCCTCTCCAGGGTCCGACTGGTATCTTCTCGTAATGCTTAAAGCATATGAGACATCTGGTCTCGTACATATCATGGCATACATGATGGATCCAATAGCCGAAGCGTATGGAATTCCACTCATGCGATCCTTCTCAGCCTGTGACTTAGGACACATGGCCTTTGAAAGATGTACCCATGACTGACGGGAAGAAAACCCCTTTTCGACCCTTCCATGCTAAACTTCTTTAGCATCTTGTCAATATACATGGATTGAGATAAACCCAGCAGCCTGTTTGATCTATCTCTATAGATTTTTATACCAAGTATAAAGGTCGCCTCTCCCAAATCCTTCATGGTGAAGCTTTTTGAAAGCCACTCTTTCGTCGTTTGTAATGTGGGGATGTCATTTCCTATTAACAATATGTCATCTACATAAAGTACTAGGAAGACGACATTACTCCCACTAACCTTCTTGTAAACACAAGGTTCATCCTCGTTCTTGATAAAACCGTTACTCTTAACGACTTCATCAAAACGAATATTCCAACTCCTTGATGCTTGCTTTAGCCCATATATCGACCTTTGAAGTTTGCATACCATATGTTCCAGATCTTTGATTTCAAAGCCTTCAGGTTGTGTCATGTACATATCCTCCTTCAAGAACCCATTCAAGAAGGCGGTCTTGACATCCATTTGCCAAATTTCATAGTCGTGATATGCCGCTATTGTAAGCATGATCCTAATAGATTTGATCATGGCAACAGGTGAGAAAGTCTCATCATAGTCAACTCCTTGTCTTTGACGATACCCTTTCGCAACCAACCTAGCTTTGTAGGTCTGAACGTTGCCATCTGCATCAGTCTTTCTTTTAAAGACCCATTTGTTACCAATAGGAACTATTCCTTGCGGTTTAGGAACCAAGGTCCATACCTTGTTTTGATACATCGAATCCATTTCAGATTCCATGGCTTCAAGCCATCTAGAAGAGAACATCCTTGACTGCCTCTTCGTAGTTACTTGGTTCATCATCCTCGACGGTTTGCTGATTCTCAATCACAAACCCATACCTCTCAGGTGGACGGATGCCCCTCGTTGACCTACGGAGTTGTGTGTTTACTTCTCCATTGGAGAACGTCGCCTGTGGAGCAGACTTGGGTTCCTCAATCTGTTCATGTGGTTCTTGAACTTCTTCAAGATCAATCTTACTCCTACTAGCTCCTTGAGAGATCAAATCCTTCTCAAGGAACTCAGCATTCTTTGACACAAACACTTTGTGTTCATCCATGGAGTAAAAGTAGTATCCCTTAAAACCTTTGGGATACCCCACAAATAGACATTTAGTACTCTTAGCACTAAGCTTGTCTGATTCCAATGCTTTGACGTAAGCCGGCGATCCCCATACCCTGAGGTGGTATGCCGCTGTGTCTAGGGCATATCCCCAAAACGATTTTGGAAGTTGAGTCTCATTCATCATAGACCTGACCATGTCTAACAAGGTCCTGTTTCTCCTTTCGGAGACACCATTTTGGTGTGGTGTGTAAGGTGCAGTAAACTGTGAGAGAATTCCATTTTCTCTCAGATAATCCTGAAACTCATGGCTCAGATATTCACCACCACGATCTGATCGTAATGTCTTAATTATCTTGCCACGCTGTTTCTCTACTTCATTCCTAAACTACTTGAACTTTTCAAAGGCTTCAGATTTATATCTCATTAGGTACACGTACCCAAATCTTGATTTGTCATCTGTAAAGGTAATGAAATAGGAGTATCCTCCTCTAGCCTCTATAGACATTGGCCCACAAACATCAGTGTGAATGAG
>NW_026897909.1:0-39130 GCF_033153095.1 Gastrolobium bilobum | reverse complement strand
GATTGACGAGGCATAGAGAAAAATTAAATTCAACATCACAACGACTTGGCACCATCCCTAGTACATAGTTGTGTTTGGTTGCATAAAAGGCTTAAGTTTTTGTAGCAACATAAGAAGTTGGGGACCCATTAATAATACTATTACTTTCTCGATCGAAAATTGTTGCAAGTTATTAATAATATTTATTATTAAGTTTAAAAAACCTTATTAGTTCGTGTATAAATAGGATGTGTTACTGCATATTTTTCATTAGTAATCAATTTTTGTGGACATATTTCTTTTGTTTCTCTGTCTGTTATTCATATATTCTCAAGCTGCATTTATCCTAATATATCATTCATTTTTTTTAAATTGCAGGTGATTGCAGCAGAAAACTGTGCAGATATTCTTCAAACTCCATCTATTGAATTTTTTTTTCTGATGGAACATTTGCTTACTTCTTTCAAAGTAATATTATAGATCCATTAGGAGGACCAAGTTAGAAATTTTACTATGAATTTGTCTGCTTATGCGGGAATAATCATTAAATCTAGTTTTTGTCCGATCACAGGTGAACCATGAGGACTTTAATGAAGGTATCATTCAAGTCCAAGCAAAGAGGAAAGCAAACTTGAATTATTATGCATAAGCAGTTAAGGCAATGGAAAACCATCAATGATGTTTGACATTCATTTTACTCGAATCATATGTAACCTATAGCGTGCCAATATCAAATTTTAAAACAATAACCTGGTTCTAAATTTCTTAGAAGTAGCTATATATTTTTTTCTGCTTGCTATTTTAAAATTTGTCAGTGTTGGTCAACGTATTAATTTTTCCTCTCATTGATAACGAGTGTAAGGAAATAGGTACCCATTCTCACAACTAACTTAAAAATAAATATTCTTTGAATGGATGTATAAGGTGTGTAATAAAATTAAAATTTCACCCTTCATGTTTTATAATTAAATTCCTAAATCTGATTTCAAATATTAATTTTTTTGAATTCCACCATTTGCTTTATGTAGCGAATATTTTATCATCCAGAAAGTAGTTGGCTTTTTATATTTTTCGTCAAATTATTGTTGGTAGAGTTGTAGTATTATTGAGATTAAATATGATGCATTAATTATATGTTTATATATATGTTAATTTTGTAAATAATTATTTATACTTATGAAATTAAGCTAATGAATGATCTTTTGATATTATCACTTTTAGTAACTTTTTAAATTTGAATTTTTAACTTGATAGTGGGAATATAATGAAGCATTCATTACAAAATTACAAAACTTTCAAATTTGAATTTTGAACTTGATGGTAGGAAAACAGTTCATCATTCATTACAAATATAAAATTTCACAACTTTCTCCATGGGAAATTGTCAAGCCTATTAATTTCGCCGCAACAAAAAACAAACACATCATTATTTTGTTAGAAGTTTTAATACAAAAAATAAGTTTAAAAATCCACCTTAAAAATGTTGACAATAGTTTTGTGGTTTTTTTATTCAATTCAATGCCAAAGCTTAAGAGAATCAAGTTATAAATTTTACTATGAATCTGTCTGCTTATGTGGGAATAATTATTAAATCTTTTTTTGTCGATCGCAGGTGAACCATGAGGACTTTAATGAAGATATCATTCAAGTCCAAGCAAAGAAGAAAGCAAACTTGAATTATTATGCATAACTACACTCAAGGCAACGGAAAACCAGCAATGATGTTTGACTTTCATTTTACTTGAATCATATGTAACTTATAGCGTGTCAATATTGTTATCTTAATTAATAAGAATAAATAATTATATATAAACATATATATTAATGCATCATATTTAATCTCAATAATACTTCAACTTTATCAATAATAAATTTTTTTTGAGATAATAATTAGTCTATTTTATATTTATATTTGAAGACCTTAATGTTTTTGTTATAAGTTTAAAAATTAGTCTAAATAATAATTTATTTATTTAATTTGGACATTCACAATGGAGAAATAACTATCGTATTTAATTTGTAAAATGCAAGTATGCAAAATAGTCTGAAAAATACTTAATAGAAAACATATATTTATGACGTAGAACTTGAACGTTTTTTGCTTGCACGTGCTTTATGATATATATTTTTTAAACTTATTTCTTAAAGCTTCTAACATAAATTATTCTCAAACATAAATTAAAGGAAATAAATCAAAGTTTTTTTATAAAATACTAACATGATAAAATACATATTTTACAAAAATTTAAATACACACGTACATTTTATATAAAAAATTTGTAGATAAACTTTAAGTTAAAAGACACTGGATATTAAGTTAGACTCGAATATTTGCCAACTCTTCATTTAATATATACAACACAAATATAGACAATTCAGAGAGTCGATTAAGAGGTAACTATAGAAAATATATATAGATAATAATCTAGACGTAACTATAAGAACCTTTTTTTGTCTATAAATATAAAAACCTATTACATGCTAATACAAAGTGCTAACAACTAAAGGTGGCAAAATGACTCAGACCGGAGGCCTTCTCGCCCGCCCGTCAATATTTTATTTTTATTTTTAAATTTATTGTCTAACAAACTCGTCTATGAAAATATTTCATAAACAAACATCTAAATAAAATGAACAATCAGATTGTGATAAATAAAAGTTCATCTCTAAAAAATATTGAAAGAAGTCAAGTCAAACTACGTAATATTTAAGTGACTACAGTACAAGCTAATACAATGGCATCTGAATTTTATATCAAAGGATCAAACAAGATGCCTTTGCAAAGTTTGGTGGACAGTCAAGTAATCACTAAGCCCACAAGTACCTAACTTTATACATAGAGTAGAGTTAGTAGAGTTTTGTTTGAAATTAAAAAAATAATTTATTCAAATTAATTACTCTATTTAAAGGAATGACAATTCAATGTTTTGCACTATATCAGTATTTTAATGTTGTTTATGATTAGTTTTTTCCAACCCAGTGATTACTTGACTTTTCATATTTTTCACCAAATTATTGTTGGTAAGTATGAAGTATTATTGAGATTAAATACGATGCATTAAATATATGTATATACATATATGTTAATTTTGTGAATAATTATTTATACTTATGTAATTAAGCTAATGAATGGTTTTTGATATTATCACATTCAACTTCAACTATGAAATGCTTGTTAGAATATTAACCGTAATAACTCAAATATTTGCCAACTCTTCATCTAATATATATGTCACAAATACTCCTATCTCATAAAGTCGATTTAGATGCAACTATATAAAACATAGATAGATATATAGTCATCTACATGCAACTATAAGAACCTTTTTGTGTGGATAAATATAAAAACCTATTACATGCTGATATAAAATGCTGACAGTTACAGGTGACAAAATAAATTCGGCTCGGAGGGCCGGCCCACCCTGCCTGCCAAACAGGAAGATTTGCCCACAACACATTTTTTTTCCTTATATTTATTGTCTAACAAACTCGTATTTTTGTAGCTAAAATTATTGGATTTATTGCTATAAATATTTCAGAAACAAGCATTTAAACAAAATAATAATCAGATTATGATAAATCAAAGTCCATCTTTAAGAAATACTGAAAGAAGCCGAGTCAAACTACGTAATGACTACATGACAAGCTAATATAATGACATATGCATTTTATATCAAAGGATCAAACAAGTTGCCTTCGCAAAGTTTGGTGGATAGTCAAGTAATCACTAAGCCCACATGTACAAAACTTTATACACGAAATAAAATTTCATTTGAAATTAAAAAAATACATGTATTCTTATTAATTACTCAATTAAAAGGAACATGCCTCCAATGTTTTGTAGTATATCATTATTTTAATGCTATTTATGATTAGTTGTTTCCAACCCACTGAATAATTGACTTTTAATATTCTTCACCAAGTTATTGTTGGTAGAATTGAAGTATTATTGAGATTAAATACGATGCATTAAATATATGCTTATATATATATATATATATATATATGTTATTTTTGTGAATAATTCTTTATACTTATATGCAATTAAGCTAATAAATGGTCTTTTGAATTACCACATCCAACTTCAACTGTGAAGTGTTTGTAAGAATATTACTTGTACAAAAAGTTGGAGTTAGATACCTGATAGTATTGATTTAAATAAAATGTAGCGATATACTTTATGATTTGTATTAACTTTTACGAGACAAATAAACCGATTTATTTTTCTTCGTGCAACGCATGGGTAATATACTAGTATTTAAAGAAATTTGATCATTAAATGATAATATAACACTTCAAGCCCTAAAAATATGGAAATAATCACCGTTTAGTGTACCGAGATTGCTCTTAATTCCATGAACTCAAATAATTAATATTGTTGTAAATATTGTAAACCCAAACTTAATTTTCTAATCATATTAGTTATTCACTTCTAACTCTTTACCTAAATTCAATGTTATTAAATCCGGCCCGGTTATTGACCCGATCGAGGTACTGAGTCACTGGGTCATTGGTTCAACCAGTGGGTCACTGGTTCAACGCATGACCCAGTAAGTATATGTAAACCTACAATTTATATTAAAAAAACTATAAATATACTTGTAAAAAAAATACCAATTTCAAATATTTTAATATGAAAATAATAAATTACACATCATTGTCCAACAAAAGATCAATCAAACATATAATATTTGTGATACTAGTGTTTCAGGTTCAGTAAACGACATCTCTAACTATAAATCAAATCAAAATTTCCTGCATATTACATAATCAAGATAATATTAGTGTTGTAAGTACATAATCTATGTAAGTTAATAAGTTACAAATCACTAAAATATTTCAAAAGAAAACAAATCATTTGTGTTTGAGAGTACAAAAAAAGAAGACATTAATTTATGAAAAAAAATTAGTTTTCTTTTATAGACTGGTCGGGCCGGGTCACCAGTTGAACGGAGCGGGTTATCGATTTTTACGAAAATCGGTCGGGTCACACCGGTTCTGTAATATGACCGGTCCAATATGAAAACCGGACCGGTTACATGACAGTTCATTGGTTTCTGAGTCGACCTGGCCGGGTCGGTCTGATTTTTATAACATTGACTAAATTACATATTTTTTTGTTACCAAAAAACAAAAATTATATATTTTTCTAATATGGGGGTACGTAGAGTTTGTTGATGCTAGAACTTAATCAAATCATAACATACGACAAGTTAAAAATATAGAATTAAGAAAACAGAATGGAGAAATACATCTTTAAAATAACAAAAAGAGACTTCGTTTAGTAATTGTATAGAAAAGACCTTTGCCAACTAAAATAACTGATATCTTGTTTTAAATGACACCTAGAACTTCGTATATAAAACTACTTTCAAAAAGTTGACATTAAAAAATTAATGGAGAAAA
Source organism: Gastrolobium bilobum (assembly GCF_033153095.1). Taxonomy (NCBI): domain Eukaryota; kingdom Viridiplantae; phylum Streptophyta; class Magnoliopsida; order Fabales; family Fabaceae; genus Gastrolobium; species Gastrolobium bilobum. The sequence goes on along the minus strand of NW_026897909.1, from coordinate 33,745 downwards.
TAAAAACGAATTGAACTTCCAAATAAATAATTGTTTCTACAAAATATCTAATGACGGACCCAAAAGAACATTTATTTATTTTGTTAAAGACATCAAGAAAAGGCGTAACGAAGCCGAATAGGTACACAGGGGTGGTTGCTAACCGGGTAAGGTTCAAGTGGTTGTACCGTTGTAGCATGGCCCATCAATTAACACAAAAATATGCACTACCTTCTTAACTCTTTACTGCCTAAACCATATGAATTAAACCTGCATGATGAATGTTGACTTTACTATACGGGTCTACAAGTGACCTAAATTTGAATACCAAGTCACCACATATACCGCAACTCCATGTGCCATGTTCAACTTATTGTCCCCGACAATGATGTAATATCCATATGATTGATTGTTTCGAAAGTATATTCCTGACCTCACCATTTTTCAACTCTTTAATTTGATTCATTAGATGTATCGCATGAAATCATTTATTTATGCTTGTGATTTGGATTTGTAATTAATTAACGGTTATGTCAAGAGAAACTCAGTGCTATAAATAATGATATTAAATAGTGTCAAATAATATATTTCAGTAATTTTTCTTTCTTTCAGAGAGTTAGAACTTATAAGTTCTAGGTCGAGCATATTATATGAATTGTGGAGGGAGATACATCTGTAAAATAAATTAATATTAAGAATATATTAAATTAAATAACAAAATAACATATATAATTCAAAATTGAATGAAAATATAAAACAATCAATATAAAAATATATTTTTAGTTATTATGACAAAATATTGAAAAAATTATGGAGAAATCTGTTACATTAAAATAATAGTTGAGCTGTTTTGAAACTCTTCGCGAGAATGAAATATTCACAACTAGACAAGTGCGATAGCAATTTGCGATACGACTACCGACTGGATGAATCTCAGTCAATATTAAGTATTAACAATGTAAAACTATCTGTGTCTTATGTGTAATATTATGTGTCAGTTGGTTTAATTAATAAAAATGGGCATTATGGTAATTGATGGTTTAAAGGAAGTTAAAGGGAGTTATTTAAAACTCTGTAACTGGTAACATGGTTCAATTACGTAAAAGGAAAACTGGTGAGTCTCTGATAACAGTTCTCTCAGAATTTCTCTCCTTCATGGTCTGCCCATAAAAGTTATATCAAATCCCTGTCATAGAAGATACAAGAAAAACAGAGAGTAAAGACTCTGAAAAACAACGTTCTATCATCAAAGTTCTTCCACACTAATGGAAAAATGTACAATCTTATGTGAAAACCATGAATTCTAAATATCCTATATCATGTTCTTGAATGGACATTACTGATTTACTGATGAAATTACTTACATGTGGTATCAGAGCCAGATTAAAAATTTATGTTTTTTCGTAAATAATTATGAATGAATTCTTAATTTATGAAAAGTTAGGTTTTGAAAATTCATGATCATTGTTGAACATAAAGAGGCCATTAAAGTATATAACGATTCTCATAATGAGTTGGTTCCTATTTAATTGAACACACAAAGTAATAAATGTCTCGTTGAATTATTGGATGGATAAAGATTTTTGAAAGCATTTGCCATTTTTCGATTTTTGTGTCATGATAAACCATTGAAATCCATTAACCGTACATATGAGAAGAATTTTCCATTCTTGGTTTTCGTGTCCACATTTGAATGAATGGCTTTATAATTCTTGATGTTGTGGTCTTTTCACTGTGGATTCGTATTAGAGTTTTATAAGAGTAATGTTGTAGAAAAAGTGATTGTGTTATGTTATAGAGATTCGTTTTGCGTGTCGAAGTTTTTTTTTTTTTTTTTGCTGCGGGCCCCGCAAAATGTTGTGTGTGTAGGTAAAATTTTGTAGTTATGTTAAATGATAGATGATAAACCCTTCATATTAATGGAGAAAGTTCAAATTTATCGTCTTCGTATTCCGAAAGAAGAATGAAGGGTTTTCAATTCTGGAAAAACGGCGCTGGATTGCGCCAACATGGCGCAAGTCCGCGCCAAGTTACTGGATTGGATTTTTTTACGGGAAACCCAATTGGACCACCGCGCGGGATCGCGTGGGAATGGCGTTAACTCGCGCCAATTTTCTGGTCCTTGTACTGAAAAAGTGTGTTATTGTCATATATTTATTTCATTTTATGAATTATTGGAAAAACATGAAAGGAGATTGATATACATGAAAATAGGACAGAGTTTTAGAATTAATTATTGTAGATTTGTTAGTCACCAAAGTAGCCAAATCTTGAAGAGTTATTTTAATTTCAAATATTATGAATTTTATTTCAATTACCATGATTGTGATGCTGTGAATAGTATGATATAATTATTCATGTTGTGGTATATTGAAGTTCATTATTATAAGATAGTTAGGGATCAACCCAAAGGTTGATTATTTGTTTTATAAAATGAACATAGATGTTGGTATTGTTGGCATATTTCCTCACATTTGGACATCCAAAGATGACAAATAATTATGATAGGGGTATGCATCATTGCCAAAATATGTGAAATTTATATAGCATCATTATAGTTAATGTTGTATGTTAATGGATCCCCAAAGGTGAACATTGATATGCATTTAAGTTAGAATGTTTGAATCTGTGAAGTATGTCAGTATGTGACATGTATGACTCAAAGCATTAATGTTTTAAATGTTATTCCTCGCAGTACCGGTTGCTACACATTCCATGTTCTCAACTGTTGCAGTTTTTAATGGTCTGAACTTCTCTGAATGGAAAGAGCAAATCCAATTTGACCTTGGGGTAATGGATATGGATATGGCTCTTAGAGAAGAGATACCTGGTGTTATTATTCCTGAAAGCACTGAGGATGAAAAAAACCATTTTAAGAACAGAGAAAAATCCAACAGATTAAGTCTGATGTACATGAAAATGAGCATTGCAAGGAACATTAAGTCAGCTCTTCCACAAACTGAAAGTGCCATCGAAATGATGAAACTTGTGGAAGAATGCTCCCAAACCGCTGATAAGTCTCTTGCTGGGACACTTATGAGTACACTGACCACCATGAAGTTTGATGGTTCGCGTACTATGCATGAGCATGTTATTGAAATGACAAACATTGCGGCAAAATTGAAAGCATTGGGAATGGCGGTGGATGAGAACTTCCTGGTGCAATTCGTATTGAACTCATTACCGTCTGAGTATGGTCCTTTCCAAATGAACTATAACACCATGAAAGACAAATGGAATGTGCATGAATTGCACAGTATGCTAGTTCAAGAGGAAACCAGACTTAAGAATCAGGGAGCTCATTCCATTAATTATGTAAAGCACCAAGGAGCTGAAAAGAATAAAGGTAAGAAGCATGAGAAGAAAGGAGGAGGAGGAGGACCCCTTAAAGTTGATGAGGCCTCTTCTTCTAAAATCCACAAAAAGGAAAGTAATGCAAAGATGAGGTGCCATTTCTGTAAAAAGGAAGGGCATTTCAAAAAGGATTGCCTGAAATGTAAGGCTTGGTTCGAAAAGAAAGGTAAGCCTAGTGCTTATGTATGTTATGAATCAAACCTGGCTGAAGTTCCTTATAATACTTGGTGGATTGATTCTGGTTGTACTACTCATGTTTCTAATACAATGCAGGGATTCCTTATGACACAAACCACAAAGCCAAATGAAAAGTTTGTCCTTATGGGCAATAGAGTGAAGGTTCCGGTGGAAGCTGTTGGGACTTACCGTTTGATTCTTGACAATGATTTTCATTTGGATTTATGTGAAACTCTTTATGTACCTAGTATATCTAGGAATTTAGTTTCAATTTCTAAACTTGATGTTGCTGGATACTCTTTTAAATTTGGTAGTGGTAGTTTCAGTTTGTACAAGCGTACAATCATTCGATTGGTAATGGTACTTTATGTGATGGATTATATAAATTATGTCTTGATAATCTTTATGCTGAAACGCTTATGACTCTGCATCATAATGTTGGTACAAAACGTGCCTTAATTAATGAGTGTTCCTCTTACTTGTGGCACAAACGTTTGGGACACATTTCCAAAGAAAGGATGAAAAGATTGGTAAATAATGAAATCCTTCCGGATTTAGACTTTACTGATTTAAATGTTGTGTGGATTGTATTAAAGGAAAACAAACAAAACACACAAAGAAAGGAGCCACAAGGAGCACTCAGCTTCTTGAAATTAACACACTGATGTATATGGTCCGTTTGATGTTAATGCATTCAATAAAGAAAAATATTTTACTTTCATTTATGATTATTCACGTTATGGTTATGTCTATTTGCTGCATGATAAGTCTCAAGCTACAAATGCTTTGGAGATTTATATTAATGAAGTTGAAAGGCAATTAGACAGAAAGGTGAAGATTGTCAGGTCTGATAGGGGTGGTGAATATTATAGAAGGTATGATGAAAGTGGACAACATCCGGGCCCATTTGCTAAATTTCTGGAAAAGCATGGTATTTGTGCTCAATACACAATGTCCGGTACACCGCAAAAGAATGGTGTATCAGAAAGGCGTAATAGGACCTTACTGGATATGGTTAGGATTATGTTAAGTAATTCTTCTTTACCTGATTCATTGTGGACTTATGCTCTAAAAACTGCCATGTATGTATTGAATAAGGTTCCTAGTAAGTCAGTTCCAAAGACTCCTTTTGAACTTTGGACTAGAAGGAAACCTAGTATAAGACACCTGCATGTTTGGGGTTGTCAGGCAGAGATTAGATACTACAATCCGCAAGAAAAGAAACTGGATGCAAGGACAATCAGTGGTTATTTCATTGGTTATCCAGAAAAATCGAAAGGGTATAGATTTTACTGTCCTTATCATACTACAAGGATTATTGAATCTGGAAATGCAAGGTTCATTGAGAATGGTGAAATTAGTGGGAGTGAAACACCACGTAAAGTGGATATTCATGAAGTGAGAATACAAGTTCCATTGACTTGTAGCTCTAGTAAAGTTATTGTTCCTCATGCTATTGCACCAATCAATAATAATGGAGGACGAATTGATGATCCCACTACTCATGAAGAAATCATTGTTGATGAACCAAATGAACCCATAATAGAAGAACCACAACAAATAGAATTAAGAAGATCTCAAAGAGAAATGAGACCTGCTATTTCTAATGATTATGTGGTATATCTACAAGAGTCGGAATTTGACATGGGTGTTCAGGATGATCCAGTAACGTTTTCACAAGCCATGAATGAAGAAAATGGTGATAAATGGTTAGATGCTATGAAAGATGAGTTGAAATCTATAGAACAGAATAAGGTCTGGGATCTTGTTGAGTTACCAGAAGGGTGCAAGAGAGTTGGTTGTAAATGGGTCTTTAAGACCAAACGTGACTCTCATGGTAACTTGGAACGTTACAAGGCCAGACTAGTTGCAAAGGGATTCACTCAGAAAGATAACATTGACTATAAAGAAACTTTTTCACCAGTTTCAAAGAAGGATTCTTTAAGAATTATTATGGCATTGGTGGCTCATTATGATCTAGAGTTACACCAAATGGATGTGAAAACTGCCTTTCTAAATGGGAATTTAGATGAAGATGTGTACATAGACCAACCAGGGGTTCATAGAAAAGGGTAAAGAGCACATGGTGTGCAAACTTAAGAAGTCAATATACGGACTTAAACAAGCTTCACGGCAATGGTATCTTAAGTTTAATGATACTGTTGTTTCCTTTGGATTTAAAGAAAACATCGTTGATCGATGTATATATCTGAAGATCAGTGGGAGCAAGTTTATATTATTGATTCTGTATGTTGATGATACTTTACTGGCAACTAACGATCTTGGTCTTTTAAATGAGACTAAGAAGTTTCTCTCTAGTAACTTTGAAATGAAAGATATGGGTGAGGCAACTTATGTGAAAGGAATAGAAATATTTCGTGATAGATCACAAGAATTGTTAGGTTTGTCTCAGCTTATGTAATAGAGTTCTAGTGAGATTCAGAATGGAAAACTGCTCATCATCTCCAGTTCCAATTTAGAAAGGAGATAAGTTTAGTCTCATGCAATGTCCTAAAAGTGAATTGGAACGAAAAAAAATGGAAGCAATTCCATATGCATCATTAGTTGGGAGCTTAATGTATGCTCATACTTGTACGAGACCAGATATTAGCTTTGCAGTTGGGATGTTGGGTAGATACCAAAGTAATCCCGGTATGGATCATTGGAAAGCTGCAAAGAAAGTTCTGAGATATTTGCAAGGAACTAATGGTCACATGCTTACTTATATAAGGTCTAACAACCTTGAAGTGATTGGATACACAGATTCGGATTTTGCAGGATGCGTAGACACAAGAAAGTCTACATGTGGTTACCTGTATCTTTTAGCTGAAGGAGCTATATCATGGAAAAGTGCGAAGCAGACTGTAATAGCTGCGTCCACTATGGAAGCTGAATTTGTGGCATGCTTTGAAGCCACGATTCAGGCTAAATGGCTACAGAACTTTATTTCAGGGCTTAGATTGGTCGACAATATTGAAAAGCCGCTGAAAATTTATTGTGATAATTCCGCAGCAGTCTTCTTTTCTAAAAACGACAAATATTCCAAAGGTGTTAAACATATGGAATTAAAGTACTTTGTCGTTAAAGAAGAGGTTCAGAAACAAAGAGTGTCTATAGAGCATATTAGCACCGATCTTATGATAGCTGGTCCCTTGACGAAGGGATTACCGCCCAAGACATTTACTGGTCATGTGTGTAGAATGGGCATTATGTCAGCTAGTGAATGATGATAATCATTGTTATGTATTAAGTGTTTACACTCTGAGCTCATTGATGAATATATGTTTTTGATATTGTCTTGGTTTTTAATTTATGTATGCATGCAAGTATATGTGATGATATTGAAAATGATTATGGTCCATAATGAAGACATTATTGTTGGACATAATGTGTACTTCCTATTAAAGTATCATGTTAGGAAGAAGAGTCAACATAGTAGTACATGGAAGGGACTATGCTGACTTGATAGCATACAACCGCCATGACTCATGTGGATTTTATTTCTAATAATGAATTATGCTGAGGTCAATGTATGGAACCTTAGCCTAGTAAATGCGCATTATAATGAATGTTGATTAAATCATGAAGGGACACCTCATAACATGAGCCAAGTGGGAGAATGTAAAACTATTTGTGTCTCATGTGTAATATTATGTGTCAGTTGGTTTAATTAATAAAAAGGGACATTATGGTAATTGACGGTTTAAAGGAAGTTAAAGCGAGTTATTTAAAACTCTGTAACTGGTGACATGGTTCAGTTACGTAAAAGGAAAACTGGTGAGTCTCTGATAACAGTTCTCTCAGAATTTCTCTCCTTCATGGTCTGCCCATAAAAGTTGTATCAAATCCCTGTCATAGAAGATACAAGAAAAACAGAGGGTAAAGACTCTGAGAAACGACGTTCCATCATCAAAGTTCTTCCGCACTAATGGAGAAATATACACTCTTATGTGAAAACCATGAATTCTAAAGATCATGTATCATGTTTTTGAATGGGCATTGTTGAACATGCATTAATGATTTACTAATGAAATTACTTACAAACAACTCTTTTTAACATTTCTTTATAAGAGAAATATTCCCCAATTAAAATTTGTTTTTAACATTCGTATTTTAGAAGTGTTATGAATTTTTTTGAGGCGAGAGATCACATTAAGTAGATAAATATCTTCTAACAAAGTCTTTTCGATACACACGGCTAAGGATTGAACCCTGTCAGCATGCTTAAGGAATCCAGCTATATATTTACCAATTGTGCTGGGTTTTGTTGGTTATGATTTTTAATTATAAATAAAATCTTACATATTTATAACAAATTTAATAAGTAATGCATATTCAATAACTTAGTATAATTGTAATACTATTATACATGGGATTTGTATTTATTATTTAACATGACACAAAAAGTTTTCTACACACACAACATTTTGTGGTGCCCACACTTTTTGAAACAAAAAAAAAACTATGGCACACAAAACGAATCTCTATAATATTACACAACCATTTTTCATACAATATAACTCTTATAAAACCCATTATACATACCCCTAATTAACATCTCCCTTTATTTATTTTATTACACTTCAATCTCTTGGGATGTCCTTCGCCGATCCTTGATTAGACTTCACGGTGAGGGACGAACCAGAACCGGCCGAGAAGGGCGTTTGGTACGCAGCATTTTTTAAGATTTCTGGGAAATTGAATTTTTTTAAATTTTTAATTTTCGGATATTATCATAAATTGAATATAAAAATCATATTTTTAAAAATCGAGATTCCCAAAAAATAAAATTTCTCCTCTATCAAACACCCCCGGCCGAGAATAGGGTTGGCATCACAAGAGAAATTCTTACGTTTTTTTTTAATTTATAAGGATAATTATTTAATCTAAGACATATCCGCTGTTAATTTTATGCAAGTCCTGCAGTGGAACTCACATAAGATTCACTTACAAAAGATATTGATTTTATCGACATCCTAAAAGGAACTGAAATTTTCAAAATGATATTTTTTCAAGTATAATTGATCATGGCGTCAATTAATTTGGACTGGAACTGCGGAGGATTATAACAGAGATAAAATTCTGCCTAATAAATTTTAACACAATTGTATATTCAAGGCTCAAATTTGAGTTCAATGATTAAAATTAAAATAAAATCGTTTACCAAAAATAAAATAAAATAATAACATCTGATTAGTTGATCGACGCATGATTTTTTTTTTTTTAGGGAAAAATTTAAAAACTCATTGTGGTATTGCTTTGAATCATTTATATCCCTATGCTTTTTTTAATCACTTAATCCTCTGTGGTTTTTTTCATCCGTTCATCCTTAACACTGTTAGAAAATTAACTAAATATGAATATTCTACCTTTTTTATATAAAAAATAAAGTGATAAAAAAGGAAAATAAGACAAAATATTATGAAAACTTATAACACTTAATAAAAGACTAAAATACAAAAATAGAAAAAAATCAAATGTGTTATGCGAGTCATGCGACTAAATAAAAAAATCTGTACAAAAATAGAATAAAAACAAAAAAATAGAAGAAAAATAAAATTAAATATATTAAAAATCACAACAGTGACAAAAAAGACTAAAATTAAAAATAAAAATAAAAATTGTCTAAATGAAAAAAAATATTGAAGACAAAAAAATAGAAGACAAAATTAAGACAAAAAATAAAATAAAAAAGAAATAGAACAAAAGAATCACAGTTATGAATTTTTAATATATTTGCTTTTATTTTTTTGTATTTTTTCCTTGATCTATTTATTCTTTTTATTTAGATACATTTGGTCTTTTTTAAATTTTATTTTATTTTTTCTATGAAAATCTTTAGTAGATGGGGTGGCATAGGGCTAAAAAATATTGAGGAGAAAATCAAAATAAAATCGACCAAAAAGTGAAAAAAAAAAGACTAAACATATCTAAAAAAATAATAATAAAATAAACCAAGGACAAAAATAAAACTAAATATATTGAAAACTCATAAGTGATTTCTTTTTATTCTATTTTTTATCTTAATTTTTTTTCTAATTGTTTTGTATTTAGCATATTTTTTTTTTCATTTGAACTATTTTTATTTTTTTAACTTTAATCTTTTTATTTTTGTGAAGATTTTTAATATATTTGATCTTATTTTTTCTTCTATTTTTTTGTTCTTATTCTAATTTTTTTATACATTTATTTCTTTTTTTTTATTTTGACACAGTTGATTTTTTTACTATTTTTTTCTTTTAGTCTTTATTAAGTGTTCTAAGTTTTCATAACATTTGATCTTATTTTTCTTTTTTTATCACTTTATTTTCTTCTTACAAGAATGATAGAATATGTATACTCAGTGAATTTTTAATAGCGGTAAGGAGGAGTGTAAAAAAAAAAACTACAGTGATTAAGTGATTTAAAAAAATCATAGAAATATAAGTGATTGAAAATAGGGCATTAGTTTTCCTCTGTCACAGATGATAACTAATCATTCCTGTAGATACATAATACATGGGCCCCATCATTTTTTTTCAAAAACAAAAAACAAAAATAAATGGCACAAGTTTCGATCTGTGTGCAGGAAGTGTAACATATTTTTCTGCAAACAGAAGATGATGTTTTCCCTTGAAAATAATATCAAATGGAGGTTTTTGAACTTTTTTCTTTTTTTAAGTATAAATGATCAAGACATCAACTGATTCGGATTGACCACAAGGACGGTAAAACTTTTTTTGATAAATTTTAATTAATTGTATATTGAAGATTCAAATTTAATATTACTGATTAAATTAAACAGTTGATTCTTATAATATTTTATGACCAAATACGTTTTTTTTTTCACAGACAGGAAAACGTTTGTGCTGATTGATCAGCGAGTCAGTGGCGGAGGAAAAGTTTTTGTGTGCATGTATTTAATTGGATATATCTTTTTTTTAAATGAGAATTATTTTTAATATGGTGGGAATTTTTTTCTTAAAAGTGATAATTTTTTTACCAAAAGTGGAAAAAAAGAATACCCACTTGAATACTCCCATAATACTAAAGTTTTACTCGCGCCAGAGGATAAATTGTTTTGCAGATATATCAAGATTTGGCTGAAGGAATGTATGACCTATACATGGAAGACATGTTACGTATAGCCAATATTATTAAATTTAGCTCGGTAATTGATCAATTGAGGTACTGAGTTAATTGTATGCTCCGACAAGTATATATAAATTTATAATTTATATTAAAAAAATTATAAACATAATGAAATACCTATAAATAAAACACTAATTCTAAATATTTTAATTTGAAAATAATAAATCATACATCATTATCCAACAAAGGATCAAACAAACATATAATGCTTGTAATACTAGTATTTCAATTTTAGTAGACGATATCTCTAACTATAAATTAAATTAAAATTTCTTGTATAATGCATAATCAAGATAATATTAGTATTAGTAGTACATAACCTATGTAAGTCAATAAGTAATAAATTATTCAATATTTTAAAAGAAAACAAACCATATGTGAATTAAAAAAAAAAAAATCCTCTATGAATTTTTTTTTTGGAAATACTTTTTTTTTATGAACTGGATCGAGTCATTGATTTTCATCAAAACAGATCGGATTGCATCGATTCTAATGCTTGATCGATCCGCTGCTTTATCCAAACCGATTATATGATCGGTTCATGGTTCTTGGGTTGACTCGGTCCGATTTATCAATATTTGGTATGGCTCGTCCTTGAACCCTATTTTTTTTTTTTTTTTTTTTTTGCTTTATAGCCGTCTCATCTAAATAAAATATCAAAGTCTGTACGAGTAGAGGTGTGAACAAACATATCTGAGTGGAAATCAAGATAATAATTAAAGAATAAAATATGAAGGAAACTCCTGATAATAATAATAAGTGTAATACTTATTCAACTTGTAAGATATAAGTTTGTCCCCTCTCTTTATACATCCAATATTTTTTTATTCCTACCTCAAAGAAAAAGAAAATGCCCATTCTTTCATATTAAGTAGCTCACTTTCGTAGTTATAATGTTTGTAGTTTGTTATTAGTTTTTTTTTTTTTTTGGCAGGCCATGACAGTGCTATTCCTTTTGGTTAACCTTTTTGAATCCACAATCTTTAGTTGTAGATTTACATAATTATAAAACAACAAAATCTTTGCTTTTGTTTATCAAAATGCCCTTGGACTGCAAGCCTGCAAGCAATGATGTCAGCGGCACAAAGGCTACGTACCCACTGTCTAATGAAGGAAAATATTTTCCGTATTACGGTACATCTTTTATTCAATATAAAAAATAGTATATTTTTATTATTTTTATTTTTATGATTATTATTTTTATATATTTTTTCCTTTTTATAAGGAAATACTTACTCCCTGTTGTTATAATAACACAAATTTATGAATGAAAGATTAAAAATAGTATTCTAACGTGTTCTGAACTGTAGGTACAGCATTTATAGACGTACGCAGGTACACACAACATACAAAAAAAACATCACCACTTGCATCTAGCAGATCTTTTTATCGTGACAATGTCAATCATAGTGCTATTTATATTTCTCAAATTAAGTTTTCAATGAGCTAACTAGATACAATGAAACTGACCGTACGTGTCATTTTGGGATTCTTGGTCTCATATCCATTCACACCGTAAGGATTTTCTCTCATGTGAGTTCGTTCGTACTCTAATTTTTAAATTTAAAATCATATTCTTATTTATTTGTTTGGTGAATTAGTATATATATATATATATATATATATATATATATATATATATATATATATATATGACATCATGAACTTATTTTATTTGCTCATTTTATCTTATTCATAACTTAATAAGTTATCTCAAGGGACTCTCGGGTTTGGATTCAGTAAGATATGATAGGAAACTCTTATCCCAAAAATAACCATAACTATATCACCACTAGCCGTTGTCATTAGCATTGACTAACCACAATCACAGGCCGAGTGAAATTTTAGTGCACCCGATACACAATAAATTTGGTGGAACGAACCAGTGAGAAGCCGACATTTTTTGTGCAAACTGTACGAAAGAAAGAGATTTTTTTCTTTTTAATCCAAGTATCATGTTTTTAATAGAAGGCCCACCATGCACCCGGTGCACATTAAATATTTTCATGCATGCCATCGCCTCTCTGACATGCATGTTAAAAAATAAAATTCAATACTTTTTAGGGAAATAATTTTCTTATATTGTAGAAAAATAGTTATCTTATGTTCTAGAAACAAGATTGCAAGCGGGATCTATAGGAAAGAGGAGAGAGAAAAAAAGAAATGGGACTCATCCATCTTTTATGTGTGTAGAAAACTTAATTATCTCATGAGATAAATATAACTTTAGTTTTCACCGAGCAACATGTCTTTAAATCTATCCAAATATTGTGCACATTGTGCTTGGAATGGTTTATTTTTATCCACTAAATAAATTGACTTTAATTAGCTATAATTCAAATTGATCTTTTTTATTAATGCTATTCAAATGATTTCAATCATGTTAAATGCATAAATATTGACAATCAAATTAAAAAATATTTTTAAAATTTCTTTGATGAAGATATGATTTATTTATTTTGAACAAAATTATAAGTTATTTTATGTATTTTAAAATATCTTACTTAAATTATGAATTTTAGAAATTTTTGAATAATTTAAAATAGGAAATAATGCATGAACAGGTCAAAAAATCAATTTTAACAAAATTATATGAAATTATGCTATAAAGCGTATTTTTGTTTTATATGATATCCTGATGGTATCTTGTTCACCTCAAACACAAATTAAAATAATATAATTTGTTTACCAAAAAAAGTAAATAAAAAATAACATAATTTTATCATTCTACTTATGCACTCTTCAAACATAAGTTAGGGCCCATACTATTTCTTACTTTTATTCAGTCCTACTATCCTTTTTGCAATCCTTAAATTAATTGTCTTTGTACTCACTTTAAATCTCCTCAACCGATTTATTCTTCGGACTAATCTGATTCAAGCAGTGTCGGATCCTATAAAGAAAGCGCCTCTCTCAAGAACTTTGTACCCACTTATAAGTTAATTTGATAGAACATATTAACATAGTCATGATATTTAGTTTAATTAATATTTTGTTGGTGTAGTTTTCGCAATTAATTAATATTATTATAATTGAGTGTATTTTTTTCATTTTTTAATTTTCTACAATTATTATTGTACAGTCGTGTTATAAATATATGTAGTCTTCTCTTTACAAATACACTTAAGAATACATTTTACGGTTTTGTTTTTCCATCTCTGTCTCACGTATACTTCATCAAAATTATTGAATTACATATGACATTGCATTATGATTTTATGTGTATATCATGTTTGTTGGAAAATCAAAGAAACAAGTTTTCAAATTTATGCCCTATTGGGTGATCCGGAAAAAATTGAAAGAGTAAGAGAGGTTTATAGCCCAAGCGGGAAGAGTGGTTCAAATTAAGGCGGAAGCGCAGGCTATTCACACAAATATAATGGGTTATTTCCCGTTGCGTATGTCTATTTATGAACGGATTGAATCTATATACGATTAGCAGGTTTTGGGAAAGTAGCAAAGGATAAGAAAGGAAAAAAAAAATAAAAACATTGCATATGACGGGAGAAACTTTGTCACACGAAGAAAGTATGTGGGATGTCCCTTTGTTTAACAAATTAATATTTAAAATGAGATAGGTTATTCTATCTAGCTCTTTTTCTGTTTATTTTTGTCTATTATACTAAAACATCATTATATCATATTTTAATTAATATTTATATTTCTTTTTCTTCTTGAGATTCTGATCTAACGGTGTTAGAAACTGGTAGACAACGATAGGCAGAAAAAATAATAAGCAAAATATCCTATCTCATTTAAAATACCCTCGTCAAATTGCGTCTAAATAAAAAGACTCCTAAAAAAATGACATAGAACTCATTCCTTAAAACGCCGAAGCCACGAGAAAGTCCAAATGGGCAAATTGCCTGAACTTTAATGATATTTCAACATAAAATAATATATACTATTTTTATAGAGGAAGGTTATACTTACAACTTTTTTTTATAACCTCTTACAATCATATCTTAACACCGTTGATTTCCGTCAATCAACGATTATCATTTATTGTGATAATTAATTAATGAGTTTAATTTGCGAAAATCATAAACGTTGATTGGCGAAAATCAACGGTGTTAAGATATAGTTGTAAGATATTGTAAAAAAAAATGTTGTAAGTATAACATTCCTCATTTTTATATCACCATTTTTAATTAATAAAATATAAAACACACATTTTTTTAATATTTTTCACGTATAGCGTAAAAATAATTAATAGTGGTATTTTAACAATATTTTTTTACGTTATTCTTGGATTATTTTTAAAGGATTAGTGTTTGTCTTTTTAAAAAATATAAATTTATATCATTTTAATCAAAACTACTATATTTTATAATGAGAAAAGTAAAAATCACGATGAAAGAAAATAAAAAATTTAAATATTAAAAAAATCTCTAAGCCCTAAAAAAGAGCACTGAGTTTGGTGCAACGGTGCACAAAATTTTTTCTTCCGTTTCCCATGTCATTTGCATGGAAAATATACTTGATGTTCTCGTGGAACAAAATTGATATTTACACGTTAAAATTATTACCTTATATCTGTTAAAAACGTGTTAAACAAATGCATTGCACTCTATTTTTTAAATTTTACTATTTTAAAAGGGAAACATATGCTCCACTTTTAAGAAGGGTTAAAAAACTCATCCAGCCCCATCTCATTTAGTGGACAGAGCAGATTGATCCGGCGAGCCAAATTCATTTTGACGGACTCTAACCACCGCGTACGTTTTCCTCCAAAACAGACAAAAAAAAGAAAAAGAAAAAGAGGACACTGACCCACAGAAAGGACACTTTAAAATCTCTGTGAAGCCCACGTCATGATTTAGCAGGCCACCTATTGTTTACTCCATGGACTTATATGAAGGAAAAGGTAGCTAGCAAGGCATGTTACCAAATTAATTAACTAGAGACTCAAAAAGAGGATGGCCCACTTCATCTAAAGCTGCACGAGTAACATGCGTTGGGGACATGTTTAACTTATCAATGGAATAAAACCATTACCTAATTTTTCCCAATTAATTAAAAATCATGACCTAATTTTTTCTGGTCATCAACCATGCCACTACACAAGCTCTTTGATAGACTCCAAACCTACGAAAGATTACGGTACAGTTATTATGATTGGATGATAAAGCGTTGCATTATTTTGTTATTGTTATGGCTTAGCTCTGCGAGAGTTTAATAATATTAGCTGCCAAATGTTATGTGGGGGAGGTGAAAACTGGGAACCAAGCATGCATAAGCTTATCGTCCTTTATCTTTTCGGGGTATCCAATGATATGTTTCTAGTGAAAGCAGCAATCAGATCATCAATTGTGAGCCACGAAACAACAAACACGTTTATCAACTCAGTTGAGAATTTTGGACCGTTACGTGCCCGAAAAAAATCAAAGTAAAATAAATGGGACCGCAACGGCAGGGAAAGCAACAAGACACGGGAAGAATAAGAAGAAGAACAAATAAATTAAAAATTTAGAGCTAACTATAAATGGTAGCTTAAGGGAAGATGATTGTTTATGTAAGTATAACGGAGTATTTCCTCTCATACTAGGTGAACACACGTGGAAATGGATATGTTTTTCTCAAGGGCTGTAATATATTAATATAATAACAAAAAAAATACGATTCCCACTTTAGTTCTTTACAACAAAAAAATAGTTGGTTAATTTCTATGAAATTCAAAGTGGACCCATTTTAGTCCTTTTGAGGGACTAATATGAGTCTTTTTTGAATTTGTGAGGGACCACAATTTTAACTAAATGGGTCCACTTTGAATTTCTTAGGGACCTCGAGACTATTTTTTTTTGTAAGGGACTAAAGTGGGGACCGTATTTTTTGTTAGGGACCAAAAATGATATTTACTCTTAATATAATAGTGATGTACCTTATATTAATAGTAGTATGAGTTACATACAAATATGGGTGTTAAGGGACCGAATCGAGTCGAAATTTGATCTTAAAAGATTAAGCTTGTGTTTAAATATGTCAAACTTACCTAGTCTGTAACTTATTATAAATTTAACTATCGGCATGTGACCTGACTTATTTACAAAAAATAAATGTCTGACTTAGCCTATTAGAAAAAATAAGACGACAACAATCTATTCAAACAGAATAGACGATCAACAGCACTAATAATTCCACAATGATTCATAAATTCAATGTATATCCAAACAGCATAATATAGAACAAAATCATTCAAGAAATCTATTTAACCAATAAACTAAAGTAGTACAAAATTCTGCATATCCAAAACAACAAAAGATTACAAATTCTTGATGGCTTCAGTGGGTTGGGCGAGACGATAGGAGTGAAAATTAGATTAGTATAAAAAATAAAAAAATAAGTTAGTAGGCCAGCATCACAGGCTTTAAGGTGGGCTTTTGAATTGGAACCCGAGACCTTTTTATTAAATAAGCTTTTATACAAGTCTAAGTTTGGATCCATTAACCAAAACACAGACCAGACCAGGCCGACACGAGCCAGGTCAAAGGCCCCTAGTTCTTTTAACACCCCTACATACAGGTATAACTAAATTCAATGGAGAGTCCTCACGAGTAAGTGTCTTATGTGAAGACTGGGAACTAATAATGAATATTTTATTGCACTTATTTATCACTCTTGATTAGTATTTTAGGAGTATTTGGAATGAAAATAATGGTCTTTTGGGTTAAATTAGATTTCTGGTTGTTTATTGAGTTTAATTTATTTTCGTCATTAATTTTTAGCTTTACGTTACTTTAATATTTTGACCATATCTCACTCCACAGGTGTCTGATTGACTCTGTTCTTGTTGCGTTTTAAAGATAACTCAAAGGGATACAAATGCTATAAAGAAAGAAAGCTCAGTTCAAACAGGAAGATGGTAGAAATTAGAGGCCAAGTCGGACGTTAATTGCTGGAGATTTATTGATTTAAGTTTGTAATTAGAACCCAATGTTGTTTAGGTCCAAAACCATTTGTTTAGTTTTAATTCTGTTTTTATTTTTATTATGGGCCGACATTAGTTGAACCCTAACCAAATTTGGAAGGGTTTAAAATGGTTCATTTAGGAAACTTGTCGGCAGTCTTTGTTTGAGAGTTTGTACGATCGACAAATTATCTATGGAGATTTTAATTCAATTCTCTTCTTCTTCATCTTTTTAATTTTTAATTATGTTTACCTTAGCCATGCTAGGCTAAGAATCCTTTAATCAACCTGAGGGAAATGGATTCCATGGAAGAGTCTAGAGGATCTGAGTTTTTCCTTTAAATCAGACTCGTTTCTCTTCCAAACTCAAATTGATATCGTGCGATTGTGGATATTCAATCTGAGATTCGCGATTACGATTATGGAAAGAGATTAATCATCATTTTTGATGATTAGATTGATTAACCATCATATTTGATGATTAGATTGATTAACCCTATGACCTTAAGTTAAACGGGATAATGCTCTACGATTGTATGAGTAGAAGCACCATATTTGATCAAACGCTAGGCGATCGCTTAGAGAGGGTTCTCAATTGAATACAAGGATTCTGATTCAATTGAGATTAATCACGAATTTGGCATCTTTTTATCCGAGGAAAGACGTCCTAGGAATCCCAACCTTAGGTTGGTTGTTAAATTACGATTTCAATTTCATCTTTTTACATTCTGTTTTATTTTCTGTTTTTAATCTGCGATTTTAATCCTTGCGATTTTCTTGAGAGACGACTCAGGTTGACGCTTTACTACAAATTTTAAGAAACCTGATTTTATTAATTTGCGCGAGTTCGACTGCTCGTGTCAGGAATCAAAGAGAAATGTTGGGCACAATGATTCTTGTGGCTGAAATACATCATAACATCAAGTGATTTGGTGTGCAAAAATTGTCTGTCCAGTGACTAGAGAAGAGATATATATATATATATATATATATATATATATATATATATATATGAGGAAGGATATTCTCACTACCAAAATTGTTTACTACCAACTTAGTACCTATCTAATCACCATTAGATTAAAATTTTCTCTCTCTTCAAAAACTTTTTAACATTCTCTCTCTTTGATCCAATGGTGATGTGATTAGTAGTAAGTTAGTAGTGAGAATTTTTATTAGTTAGAATATCCACCCTCTGTATATATATAAGTGGAGAAAATTCTCCAATTACAAGTGAGAGAAAATTGTAACCATTTTGCAGTTATGAGACCTAGAAAACATTAAACCCCCAATTTATAAATAATGTTGTGTGTGAGGGCGACCAAACAAAGTCTATGGTGAACAACCACTAATAATAGGTTAAAATAGATCAACCACATCAAATTGGCTTGACATCATGTCTCTGTTGGGCTTTTCCTACTTAATGTTGCACAAGGCCCAGTGTTTTTTGTGGCTCAAGAAACTTGGGGTTTAAGAAACCCTAGTTTCCACTTTTGATATTCTAGAATCTTCCCTCCTCTCTTATATAAGCTTGTGCTATATGGGACGTTAGGGTTAGACATTTTTTTAGAAAACTTTAAGAGCACCTTTAGAGAGAAGCTTGAGTATTAGATCTTTTTAGGGAAGTTTGAGAGAATACCACCATTATAGGTGATGTTTGAGTGTATTACCATTATTGGTAAAGTTTGATATCTTGTAACCCATCATTTTCATAATGAAAGTTTGATTCTAGACTAGTGTTCCGTGGGTTTTTACTTCTTTACATTGGACAAAGTTTTTCCCGCGTTAAATATTGATTGTGCATTTTTCTGTCTCTTTCTTTATGATTTTTTCATTTTTTCGCTGCGTTGGCCAACCTGGTGATTCAGGTTGACCTCTGATTGTGTGTACTGTGCTCCAAGCTCGACGTTTGACTTCCATAAGGCTTTTTAATTGAGATTGAGGGATCTGAGTTTCCAATAGTGGTATCAGAGCCCGGGTTCTACGAGTTTCTAAGGAGACAAGATGAAGATAAGTGGAATTTCACATGATGGAGATATGTTCAAGCTGACTGCGGACAACTTCATATACTGGAGACCTATGATGTAAGACCATTTGTATTGTAAGGAAATGTATGAGCCCATCGTCTATGAAGAGAGGCCTGAAGGCAAAACGAAGAAGGAGTGAGAAATCTTGAATCGTAAGGTGGTGGCCATGATCAGGAAATATATAGACAAAAAAGCCTTTTTGAGCACGTGTCTGAGTTCATGAATGCGTACAAGTTATGGATGAAGCTAGAGTCCATGATCCAGAAGAAGACTCTCAGGAACAAGGCACAACTGGTTCGCCGACTTAGGAAACTAGAGTACAAGGACGACATGAGCATGATTGAATACCTCAACACCTTCAAAGGTATTGTGAATCAGCTGTCTAAAGTCGAGATGAAAATAGATTACGAGATACAAACGTTGCTACTGCTGAGCTCACGACCAAAAAGCTAGGATACTCTGGTAGTAACATTAAGTAACCGACTCCAGATGGATAATTGAAGATGGATACCGTGACTGATAGCCTCCTGAACGAAGAAGCCAGGAGAAGAAAATAAGGTGTGATCAGCAGCTCTGAGGCAAATGTGGCCGAGAATAAAGGAAGGTATGATGCCCGGGGTCGTAGTAAGAGCTGGGATCATGACTGATATGATAAGTCCAGAGGTCAATCTAGGCCGAAATACGAATTGAAGTGTTTCTACTATGGGAAGCCTGGCCATAAGAAGTCGGACTGTAAGATTCTATAGAAAGATGTGAAGAACGGAACTGTGAAGCCGAATCAAATTGCGCCGAAGAAGAAAGAGGATAAGAGCACCACTACGGTGGCTGCCAACTCGGATGCCGAGATATTTCACATCATTGAAGATAATTTTTTGAATGTTGTATATGATGACTGCACCTGGATTGTTGACTTTGGTATCTCCTTTCACGTTACAACACACATAGGTTTCCCTCATCTTACAAAGGTGGTGATTTTGGAGTCCTGAAGATGGAAAATCAGGTGACCGGCAAGATTGTTAGTATTGGTGATGTGACCCTGATCACGAATGTCGGGTGTCGACTAGTACAGAAGGATGTAAGGCATGTTTTTGACGTGCGACTGAATCTAATCTCGATAGGCAAGCTTGATTATGTCGGGTTAGTGAGCTACTTCGGAAGTGGTAGATGAAATTAACAGAGGAAAATTTGGTGGTTGCCCGAGGCAAGAAAGAAGGCTCCTTGTATGTGATACAAGGAAAGGTAAAAGGTGGAGAAGTCAACTCTGTCCGAGATGGACCTAGCATAGAGTTGTGGCATAGGCGCCTCAGTCACATGAGCGAGAAACAACTCTGAACAAGAAATGATTATTGACCAGGTTGAAAGGCCAATTGCTGGAGAGCTACACAAAGTGCCTAGCTGGAAAGCAGTATAGGGTTTCTTTTGTAAGACCGAATCAATCCAGATGACTCAAGTATATTCTTAACCTCGTCCATACCGATGTATATTCCATGTTGGAGAAATCCCTTAGTGGAGCTCTATACTTTGTGTCTTTTATTGATGAACATTCACACAAGTTGTGGGTATATCTGTTGAAATCTAAAGACCAAATTCTCCAAGCCTTCAACGAATTTCATCCTATGGTGGAAAGGGAGACTGACAAGAAGTTGAAAGTGGTCATATTTAACAGTGATGGTGAGTATTGTGACCCTTTTGATGCATAATGTAGAGCAGATAAGATCCGACTTGAGAAGACGCCCCCTAAGACTCCTTAGCTGAATGGAGTCACTGAAAGGATGAACCAGACTATTGAAGAAAGGGTCCGAAGTAAACTATCTTATGTCGAGTTGCTAAAATCATTATGGGCAGAACTGCTGTAGATCTGATCAACCTTTCACCATCACGGCCACTTTAAGGAGAAATTCGAGAGTAAGTCTGGACAGGTCAGAAAACGGCATGTGATCATCATAAAACAGTTTAGATGCTGAGCTTTTGTATGTATCCCTAAAGACGAAAGGTCGAGTCTCAATGTAAAGACAAAAGAATGCATTTATCTAGGTTCATTGAGATGCGAATTTGGACTGAGACTTTGGGATCCAATCCACAAGAAAAAAGTGAGAAGTCGGGATGTGATCTTTCATAAGAACGAGACTATTCAAGACATCTCGAAGCCTAAAATCATAGTTGCTATCCGAAGTGAAGAACCCATCCCTCATGTCCGAGCTGAGGCAGGGGGACAAAATCAAGAAAATGCTGAAGATGACCGGCAACATGAAGAGCCAATTGTTGAATTTAATGTTGAGATCTGATATGAGCATGATGGATTGGACTCTTAACCTGAAGAACAACCCTGACACTCTACACGTGTGAGATGACCTTGTACAAATTAACCTTAAAGTGGAATAGATGGATGTGAAGACGACATTCCTTCACGGCGACCTAGAAGAGGAGATATGTATGGATCAACCTAAAGGGTTCTGAGCTCCGGGACAAGATCTGTCTTTTGAAGAAGAGCCTATATGGCTTAAAATAAGCACCTCGGTAGTGGTACAAGAAATTTGAATCTTTTATGACTGAACAGAAGTTTGTGAAGACTGAAGTCGACCATTGCGTATTTGTGAAGAAGTATGAAGATGGAGATTTTCTAATTTTGCTGTTATATGTTGATGACATGTTGATTGTAGGGCAAGACAAGATGAGGGTAGCAGCCTTGAAGAAGGCGTTAAGCTCGTCATTCGCAATGAAGGACCTCGGTCCTGCAAAGCAGATACTTGTAATCAAGATTATCCGAGATTGACTTAGAATGCTACTATGGTTGAGTCAAGAAAAATACATTAAGAAGATATTAAAGAGATTTACATGGACAAAGCCAAGACAATAAGCACCCCCTTAGCCTGATATATTAAGCTAAATCATAAGCAGTGTCCGAGATTTGATGAAGACAAAGATGAGATGCTGAAGATCCCATATCAATCTATCGTCAGAAGCTTGATTTTGCTATAGTTTGTATGAGATCCGACTTGGCGTATGGTGTTGGAATGCTAAGTCGGTATCCGTCGAACTCTGGCAAAAAGCAATGAGAAGCAGTGAAGTGAATCTTCAAGTATCTCAGAAGAACAACAAATTTATGCGTCCGATTTGGAGAAGGTAAAGCCAAGTTGCAAGGCTTTATGGATGCTGATTTAGGGGGAAATGTCGACCAGAAGAAGTCGGTGATGGGATATTTGATGACTTTTGCAGGAGGAGCTATCTCCTGGCAATCAAAATTGTTGAAGTGTGTGACACTTTCGACGACCGAGACCAAGTACATAGCCACGGTTGAGGCAAGTAAAGAAATGTTGTGGATAAAGAAGTTTCTCTCTGAACTCGGCCATCTCAAGGCAAATATGAGCTGAAGTGTGACAATAAAAGTGTAATTCGTTTTGCGAAGAATTCAACCTACCACTCTCGCACTAAACACATTGATGTGATCACTAGATCCGGGATGTGGTGGAAGATAGAGAGTTCGAACTCGTCAAAGTGCACACCGACCTCAACTGGTCCGACATGATGACGAAGCTGATACCAGTAAGAAAATTTGAAGACTGTTGTGAAGGTGTCGAGTTGCTGCTGATGCCGATGCATTGAAGTCTAAATGGGGAGATTTGTTGGGCTTTTCCTCCTAAATGCTACACAAGGCCGAATGTCTTTTGTGGGGCTCAAGAAACTTAGGGTTCAAGAAATCCTCGTTCTCACTTTTGATATTCTAGGATCTTTCCTCCTCTCATATATAAGCTTGTGTTATATGGGAGTTTAGGGTTAGACATTTTTTAGACAATTTTGAGAGCACCTTTAGGGAGAAGCTTGAGTATTAGACCTCCTTAGGGAAGTTTGAGAGAATACTACCATTATAGGTGAGGTTTGAGTGTACCACCATTGTTGGTGAAGTTTGATATCTTGTAATCCATTTTTTTCATAGTGGAAGATTGATTCTGAACTAGTGTCCAGTGGATTTTTACTTCTTCACATTGGAGAAGATTTTTCCCACATCAAATATTGACTGTGTTCCTGTGTGTGTGTGTTTTTTCTTCTTCTCGTTTTTTGGCTGTGCTGGCTGACCTGGTGATTTAGACCAACCTTTGATTGTGTGTATCGAGCTTTGAGCTCGATGTTTAACTTCCTCAAGACTTCTTAGCCGAGATTGAGGGAACCAAGTTCCCAATAGTTTCAACCCAAAGTCTTAAAAAATTGGGTTCATGAATCCTCTAACATATATGAATTTCACTTAACTTATTATCAACCAATGTAAAACTTCATCATAATTGATATCCCAACAATTTTCCTCTGAAGTGTAAAGCCCTTATTAATATGTTCCCCCTCAAACTATTAGGTGGGTCAGGGAGATCCCATAACGGGAGACCATCATCGATGAATTAAGTTAAACTATTACATTAAGTGGATTCGACACCATATTCTACACAAAATCTTAAGTCATTAGATTGCTGGATCCTCTCATTTATATACATTTCACCTAATCTATTACTCGATAACATTTGGATATTCCAAAGTATTATGCGAAACTTTTACAAACTATCAGCCAACGGCAACCACATCTCCAAATCATCAGGCAACAGCAAGCAGTTACACGTACACTATTGAAAATGAAAGTTACTGGAAATGGCAGCATGTTTGAGTTACCCACAATGGTCCACGTTGTTCGGAGGTGATTTGATAAATAAAATAAAATCCTACAAATAAACATTTTCCATTCAATATTTCACTGTCTTAATTGACTAATTTATTTTGGTCCATATTTCACTGTCTTTATTATTACTCGAATCATTCTTGCCATGAAATATTGTGGTTATGCAGTTTGTAAAATGTTTTTGTCAATCACTTCAATTATGAATGTTAATCTTTTCAATTAACTATAAGTTTTTTTTTAGTCCGCACTGGAACTTTAGTTAAAAACAGATTAAAACTATGTCAAAAGTAAATTTTTCGTTTCTTAATTCTATTTCAAGTTTTATTTTGGTTCCACAATGATATACTTAGTTTTTTTTTATCCAAAAATGTAGAAGTACATCATAAAAATGGTAACAGGATTTATTGATGTGGCATCGGTGCATGATTAGCTCGGGCTTTTTCTTTAAGTAATAATGATAAGGGTAAATTTGTGAGTTTTAATAATTTTTAGCACGAAAATAAATCAATATAATTGAGTGAAAATAAAATCTTAAGTAAAATTAAAGAAAAAACGAATAGTGATTTATAAAACAAAATTTTATGTATCATTTTTTGTTGTTGAAATTTTGTATTTGTAAACTAAACGGAATTATATATATGCTTTATTGTTTCTATAGTAAATGTAGATAAGTACATTCACTCATAAAATGACGTTGTTTTAGATTAAAATATTTAAAAATTATAAAGAGAAAGACTATTATAACTCTGAAATAAATTATAATTACAAAAATATCTTGATTTTTGTCCCGAAACGACTTCATTTTTTGGCTCAATATAGATAATCTACATTGACTACAGAAAAAATGAACTCATATTCATATATATATATATATATATATATATGGATTATATTTTTGCATGTTGTTGGAGATAGTTATATCTTACTATAGACATATGATGTGAAGAGCCCACCACCAGAGGCGGACCCAGGGGAGGGGCTAAGGTTGGCCACCTCCCCTCCCTGATTCTTAGATATTTTTTTTACTATATATATATATATATATATATATATATATATATATAATTTTGGGATAAAAAAAATTAAATTTGGACTAAAAAAATTAAGTAATTTGACTAAGAGTTTCAAAAAAAAACTTAAACAAGCATAAAACTTAGATATTGAAATTGCAATTTCTCCAAATGAAGTAGCAAACTTTTAAGGCCCAAGAAAAAAATTCAAAATCGGGTACATCTGAAAAATCAATTATTTATCCTCTTATTAATAGAGTGATTAATTAGACTTGTACTCACTATCACAGTTTTTATGGCAACTACTTAAAGAGCTTTATCTGCCATGAAAGTAATCATGACCAGACTTCGAAATCAAATGGAAGACCAATTTTTTGATAATTCTTTGATTACATATATTGAAAAGATTTTTTTTTTGAAATTTAGCATAGATTCAATTATAAAAGAGTTTAATAATATGAAAAAACGTAGAGAAAGAGTTAAGTGAATTGACCTTAAATTTGCAATAAAACTCTTTCAAACTTTTTATATTAGGTTCATATACGATTGTATGTACTTTTCTTTATAATATAATTTTTTCGCCCCCCACTATAAAAAATTCTGGGTCCGCCATGCTCACCACCTATTAAAAAAAATAGTGGCATAATTTTTGATATGAGAACAGCATGAGATAGTTATCTCATGTAAAATGAAATTATAATTTTCTATATATATATATAGGAGAATTGTTTTCTCATTTAACATGAGATAAACTCATTTTTTCTACACTTACATATTGAGTGGTGAAATCTATTTTTTTTTTTCTCTCCTCTATTCTATCTCCTCTCTCTTATATATATGAGTGTAAAAAAAATAAATTTATCTCATGTTAAATGAGATAAATAATTCTTATATATATATTGATAAAAAATCATGAAACGACGAAAATATGTCCAAATAACAGGAAGACCTTTCCATTAATTTCTCTCCTACATCACGACGTGAGAAGGACAGAATGTGTCCTACTGTCCTTACAATGATCCGGATATACTTTTTGCATATTCGGTTTAGCTTTTAAGAAGTTTAAATTTATTAGTTGAGTAAAATTTTTATCTCTTATAACTTTTCTCTAAATTATAACTTTAAATTTTTGAAAATTAAAACAAACATGTTCATTTACAAGGAAAGTTGGCCTCTTTTGGCTCAAAAGAAAAATAACATAATAGGCTCTCTTTTTTTGTTGAAGTAAGTTAATAGGCTTCTTTGAGTATGAATGTTAGGTTCAGATTGGGACTAGATAGAAGTCCGAGAAAGAGGACGCAATCCGTCGTTAACAAAAATTAAATGATTTAAATGAGATTTCAATTCTAATAATCTTCATTTATCTCTATTTTAGTGTTTATAATTTTTTTTTCATTTTAGAAAAGAATATATAACTATCGTCGACTTTATTTTTATAATTTTTTTACAAATTAATAGAAAGAACTTAATTTTTCTTATTTAGTTCCAAATTATGACTATTTAACTAATCAATTGGCTAGAATGACCGGTAGTAAAATAATAGTAGTTTGTTTACCAAAAAATAAATAAATTAATAATCGTGGTTTAAGAACTAAAAAGGAATATTTAAATATTTATGATGTCAATTTTCAAAAGAATCAACTTTCAGGTTGTTAAATGCTCTTTTCCTTTTTTCTTTGGATATTAGTTTTTTTTTTTTTGACTCATTTGCTATTTGGTCCCTATTGATCCTTATTTTCCTATGAAGAATTGGTTCTTATATATATATATATTTTTTTTTGATAACATGGTTCTTATATTTTTTACTCATTAAGGTATTAGTTTTTAGAAATTAAAACTCAAAAGAGTGAAAATATAAAGATTCGATATCTACAAAGATTTTTTTTTAAATACATAAGGAATTAAACAGAAACAAAAGCGCAACAGGAGAAAAGCGCATAGTAGCACATACACTGCCTGGGCTAGCCTACCCCAGCTATCTACAAACATAAAATTTGTAATTAATATTACTTGTATATATAAAATTTCCAGAATTGACTTTTTCATATAGATCCCATGCTTTAACTACAAAATAAATATTTTCAGATTTACGGAGATAAAATACGTGATACCCTCGTTATTATCTATTTTTCTTATTATCTCTTACTACCAAATCTTAACAGTTGATTTCTATCAATATAACGGTTATAATTTATTGAGTCATATTTATTATTAATTTTTAATTTCCAATAAATTATAATCGTTAGATTGACGAAAATCAACGATTAAGATTTGATAGTAAGAAATAGTAAGAAAAAGAAATAGTAAGTATAACCTCCCCAAATTATAAATATATTTGAGAGAAAAATATTTAGAATTATAAAAGACGTATACATAACTATTTTAAGTTATAGAATCCAAAAAAATATAGATCAAAAGAGAAAAATATTTAGATTATAAAAAAGAAATGGATATATAATTAAATAAAAAATGAATTTAAAATTTAAAGAATGTAAATTAAAGTGACATTTATTTTATTCTTTTAAGGCAGAACGGACAAAGAGATTAAGTAATTGTTTTGATTTTTTAACGTCATTGTGCTTTAAATGAATTTGAGTTTATGGTTGTGTTTTTTTTTTCCTTCGGTTATTTTATTGGTTCATTTATTGAACCAGAAGTGAAAGCAACTTCTTCAAGTGGGGGCATGAAAAATTAATTCAACCAAAAAATTTAAAAAAATTATTAAATGTATATCATATTAAAAATTGAAAAAAGTGATTGTCATAAAGTTATGTTATTTTAAGAGAAAGATAGACACAAAATAAATTTTTTTATTTAAAATTTAAATTAAAAAAAACCATCCATTTTCTCTCTCCCATAATTTTTATTTTTGTGACTATTTCTCTTCTAAAATGACATAACTTATGTCATTTAAAATGACAAACACCAAATCTTTAAAAAATTTATATAATTAATTTTAAAGTTCATTTTTTTACGGTCAATGTAGATAACTTATCTACATTGAGTCCAAAACGATGTCATTATAATTTTTTAATTTTTCAACCTAAAATAACGTCGTTTTAAGACTATTTACGTTCACTTTAGAAACATTAAAGTCTTAATTTTATATATTATATCCTTAATAATAGTGTCGTTTTATTTGAATTACACACCGGCCCTTCCAAAGAACAAATAATTTACGAGAGCAAGAATATTCTGATCGTACACACACTGTGTATCTTTCGCAATCGATATCTTCCTGGTTGCTTCGGCAATTCATTTGGAAGACCAACTTTAAGAAAATTGGAACCGTACAAAAATGCTGTAATAAAAAAAAGAAAAATCTGTTTCAACTTTTATTTTTAGTTTCACTTCGATCTTTTTAAAAATAAATTTTTTTCAAAATATAATTTTATAAAAATTTCTATTATAAAAAGATTTTTATAATAAATAAAAAAGAGAAAAGCTAAAAGCTTTTTTAAGATGTACGTCGTTGGAGTCCTCATTTTATTTTATTTTAGTTTTTATTTTATTTTATTTATCTGTTACCCTAATAATTTACCTTAAATCATTTCATGTTTTCTGTTCAAAATCCTGAAAATATTATCAAAATTTTATATAACCACCAAATAATTTTTAACTTTATTTTTTTAGTTTCTTTTTTTAATTTTAGTTTACAAGTAACTATTGACTTGAAAAAAATTATGTCAAAGATACTTCAAGTGAGCAAATTAAACTATTCAAAGCTTACAAGATAAACAATTTTTAAAACACGATTTTGTGGGAAACCAATAGAAAAATGTTATTCTGATTTGCATCACAGTTTTACCTTTTCTTATGCATCTTTTGATGTCATAAAAATTACTTATAAGATAATAATTTTAACATAAGATTTTTTTGGATACAAGTGAGAATTAAATACACAATCTAATACAAACTACTCAAATTCTTAACCACTAGACCAATTCTACATATATTTATAAAACTAACATCTATCCATGTTTAGAAGCCCGGGAGAAACGAGTGTACGTAACTTATATGTATGAGCATTGAACATTTAAATAAAAAAGATTAAAATCTCTATAAAAAAAAAATAATAAAAAAAAGTTTGCTACAATGAACAGCGAAAAAATCTAATATACTACCGTAATATTTAAATCCGACCAATAGAAATATAACACTTGTGCTGACATGTTTCTTGAATAAAGAGAGAATTTTTTTAATATTATAATTATATATTATCTAAAATATATAATTCGTAATTTTATTTTAAACTATCGTGGTATCCAATACTTAGTACCACGGTAGAAGGAAAAATCAGTTTCGTCTGAGCATTGTAAATACCCTAACAACCTTATAAACAAGTCTACAATTATGGGAATGCCTTGAGCCATAATGTACAAACCATGAATCAAAATCAAAGCTCCAACACGTGGGTGTCATCGTGGTCCAGTTCTTGCAATTTGATATCCATAACAGCAAGCACATGGCCATAACAGACCAAATTATGCCAGTGCATAATTTGAATTCGGATCAAAATATTATATGTGTATTTTTTTTTTTAATTTTAGTTAGTGTATATTATAATATATCTAAATTATATTAAATACAAAGTACTTGAGAATTAAAAAAAGTTATAATTTTATTAAATATTTTTAATTTTACTATTTTTTTTATACAAGTAAAAATTAAACTCATAATCTAATACAATTTAACCAAATCTTTCATAAAAAATATTTTAATTTTTAGATTTGGCCAAATTATAAATTGTAGCCCGAACCAAATGTTGGGTATATTAATAATATAATCCAATAGTATGTTCACGTATAAGCTCAATAGGTGAAAGCATGGTTATTTGGGTCCATATTGGCTGGAGCCCAATAGCTTGCATTATATCTAGGGTTTTCTAAGCTGAAGGTAACACCGTTGAGCATTCCAAACTTGATGTCTTTTGATGTAATACTTCAAGCATCTCTAAACTCTTATCTCTCAACCTCATAGCCTCCAACAATCTTGAAGTATTAGCTTCGTGTGTCGGATTTGAGCGAGTAAGGCGTCTATTCGAAGATTTCATCGAGTGGAACTCATATTTTAAATCACTTTCGCGATTCGACGGAAGGATTTACCAGAATCTGAGTTTGAAGAAACTGGAGCCGCAACTTTTCGGTCTAGATCTCGAAAATTTCGGCCATTTTCAAAAAGTGAAACCTAATGGGCTTTGTTCTACTCGTCGAGACAATTGTTTTGAGTGGTCACTCGCCTTAAACGGAGATCGGACGAAGGAGATATGGTCGTTTGAAGTTTTAGGTACACTTTTATGCGAAAAAGAATATTCCTGCGAAAAGGAATATTCTGTTAGTTGAGGAATATTCTGTAGTGGACATTTTAAAAATCAGAAAATGTTCCGGTGAGTTTCTGGCTATAGGGGTAGTCCATCTTAAGGTTTTTGGGCGCTCCGAATATGTTTTTGGGGTCTGTTTTGGCAATTCCAAATCTACATAGCAGTTTGATGAAAGTTGGAGCCTTTGCTTTAATTTACGACTGAGAGAACTACAAGGTGCACTCTTTTTAACTCTTAGCTCTGATTAAAATGCCTAAATATAGTTCCTATGATATTATGAAATGAAATCATTTGATGTTATTGAATTTTATGGTTGAAAATTACATGTTCAATTTGGCATGGAAGAACATGAAATATTCCATAATATATTAAATGATTTTGCATTTACCATTGAAAATTGTGGATTAATATCAATGGAACAAAGATGAATATTTTTGTAGGGATTGCTTGCTAAATTCTCTAAATATTCATCTAGCTATGACTTGTAGTGAATATAAGACGATGAAAAAAGATGTGAAATCACTTGAATGCTTAGTTCCAAAACAAGAGAGGCTCTCCAAAACTCTCATAGCAGAGAAGTTCTTTGAATTCAAATTTAATACGAATTCAGTTAATTAAACTTGAGAACATAAGGAATAAGCTAAAAGATGATAAATCTGATATGTATGATAATCTTTTTGTCGATCTTGCATTGAGTAAGCTACCTGCTGAATGGAGTTCTTTCAAGACTGAAAGAACAAAGTGAACTGGATAAATTAAAGAGGTTTATTTATATTTAGGATCAAAATTATTCTAGGAAGAGTTTGGAACAAATAGGACAATAAAAGTTAATTGCCTACTTAGTTTCACATTCCAATAAACCTCAGACGAAGTCCAAGTCACCAAAAGGTGAATCGTCTTCATAGTTAGAGGCCAAAAGACTATCTTCAAAAGAAGAAGAAGGACAAGTGCCATAACTGTGGAAAGTGGAATCACTAGGCAGCAGAGTGTAAGCTACCAAATAAGTTAAAGAATAACACACCACAAAATGAGGCTAATATATGTTAACTATGAACCTGAGCCTAAAGCTTTCATTGGAATGATGAAGAATGGAAAGGCCAGTGTCTCTTATGAGTGGTGGTTGGAGAGCGGTGCTACCTTTCATACTACAAATGATAGGAATTTACTCACTAAGGTCATAGAAGTGAAAGTTACAGTGGAAAATTGTAGTGGTAATGAGACAGATGTGAGTCATGTTGGAACTGCAAATTTGGTGCTTTCTTCAAGTAAATTACTAACTCTAAAACAAGTTAGAGTAGTACTTTTACTTAAACGAAATTTGATATCTTTGCTTGATAAATCTTGTATGCCTTTCTCAACAATGAATGATAGAGTAACTTTATTTGTTAACTCTTGTTATTTTGGTTGTGCATTCATGATTAATGGTATGTATAGATTGAGTTTAGATACTGTGAGCATAAACCATGTGAGTTCAACTTTGATTGATCCAAAGGTTTTACATAATAAACTTGGACATGTGAACTACAGGAAAAAGCAACATCTAGCTAAAACTCTTGATACTCCATTAAATGCTTCTATTCGATTTGACAAATATGAAGTATGTGCCTAAACTAATATCACTAGAAAACCTTTTAAGTTGGTTTCTAAAAGCATACAACTTCTTGATCTGATACATTATGACCTTTGTGACTTTAGAAATTATATACTAGAGGTGGTCAGAAGTACTTAATAATATTCACAGACAATTTTTCAAGATATTGTCATGTCTATTTGTTGAAATCGAAAGATGAAATTTTTAAAAGGTTCTAGATTTTTAAGTCATAAAAAAATCAACCCAATTTGGAAATTAAGAGGTTTAGGAGTGATAGAGGAGGAGAGTACACAATGACATGGTTCAAGGAATTTTGCGCTTCGGAGGACATGATACTTGAAACCACTGCTCCTTACTCACCCCAATCAAATGATGTTGCTGAGCGCAAGAATAAGACATTAACTGAAATGTTAAACTCTATGTTACTTACAGTTGGCATGCCTTCCTCCTATTGGGGAGAAGTAGTTCTAACTGTCAATCACATCCTGAACAGGTTACTGCACTCTAAGTTGGCTATGACTCCTTATGAGATATGGCATAAGCGCTCTTGTAGATATGATACTCTTAAGACTTGGGGATGTATTTCTTATGTAAGAATACAAGATCCAAAAAGACCTAAGGTGGGACCTAGAACCATTACTTGTGTATATCTAGAAAGTGCAGAAGACAGTCCTGCAAATAGATTTTTGGATCTATCTACAACTGCGGTGATAGAATCCAGAGATGCATAATTCTTTGAGAATAAGTTTATCAAAGATCATGGCTTGAGTGTTTCTGGATCTACAAATATGATTTTAGAATCTCCTATAGAGTCTGAAGCAAGCCCTTATGACACTTACTCCACACAACTGGCTGTTGAATCAGTTCCAGTTAGAGTATCTACGAGAGAGAGAGAGAGAGAGTTCCTAAAGACTTTGGCGAGGACTTTGTCACTTACCATCTAGAGGATGATCCATTCTCCTATCAGGAAGCAATGAGATCTAAGGAATCTCTACTGTGGGTAGAAGACATAATGATGAAATGAGCTATCTGCTGCATAGTCAAACTTGACAGCTAGTCAATTTGCCGAAAGGGGCTAAGGCTATAGGTTGTAAGTTGGTAGTGAAGAAGAAACTGAATAGTGATGGATCGATAGTCAGATACAAAGCACATTTAGTAGCTAAAGGCTATAGACAACAAAATGAAGTAGACTATTTTGGTGTCGACTCACCTGTGTGTTATCTATCAACTATAAGAATTCTTCTTACTTTGACATCTATTGAACACTATGTAGTGATCAAATGGATGTAAAGATAACTAGTGGATGACATGTTAATTCTTGGTTTTGATCATTCTGTAGTGAGTGACATGAAAGCTAATTTAGCTAAAGAATTTGACATGAAAGATCTTGGTATTGCAAATACCATTCTTGGTATGAAAGTAAGCTTTGATAGGCAAGTTATCTCCCTTAGCCAGACTCATTATATTGAGCAGCTACTTTCTACCTGGGGATACAGTGAGTGCAAACTGAGTGAGACACCATGTGATTATAATAATAGACTGAGTCCTCATGAAGGGACCAGTGTGGATCAATTAAAGTATTCAAAACT